>NC_044909.1:39716485-39805090 GCF_001633185.2 Quercus lobata
AAATTCAAATTGCGTATTTTTGTAACTTTTTTTTTTTTTTTTTGAGAATCAGCATTTTTGTTAACTTAAATAATATTTAACTAGTGTTTTATGTAATAATTTTTTTAAAATAAAATCTATCCTTTTTACTTTTTAATATATATATATATATATTTTTTTTTTTTTTTGGGGGAAAAATGCTAAAGATATAACAAATTTGACAACAAAAAACTTACATACGATGTAGTAACAAATGTGATCAGCGACACTTCAAGAAGATAATAAACAAATATTTGAATAAATGATGCTAGATATATTATGAACTTTACAAAATAAGCCTTACAAAGATGAATCACCAATCACAAAAAATAAATTCAAAAAAGCATTTAATTTTTTTTTTTTTTGAGAATCAAAAAAGCATTTAATTAGTTGTTGAAGTTCACAAATCATATTAATTATCACATTCATTTATAAAAGTTATAAAGTAAATGTAAGGACGCGATTCGTGACGGACCGTAACAGTGTCGGGTTCGCACGTGAAAAGGCCCCTAACAATATCATTTGTAGAGCGTGGGTTTGAAAAGCTAGGCCTTGTTCGATAGGCGGTGGGTTTTTCGCGGTGTTCGTATGAACTTAAGCTTTCCTACACCCCTGGAGTCTTTCTCCTGGAGGTGGGCTGGGAGGCTCTGGTTTCTGGCCATTTTTCCCAACCCCCCAATCGGTGCACCTTCCTTTTTATTATATAGTCCGTCTTGGCTGATCCTGACCCTCCACTTGTAGGTCAGGCAGGAGCTTATTCCTGTGTCCATCCCATCAACTGTCCCGTCTAACTTTCTATTAGTTGCATGGATCGACGTTTGCACCGCCCAAACGTCTTTTCTCATTAACCAACTCTGGGTATTGGCAGGTACATTTACTGAAGGGGGTGGGACGCACTTTCCTTGGTCCGAGTTCACACCCTGCTTCCCTATGGGCCCCATTCCGTTCACATCCCTTTGAGGGGGCTGTTTGGGGATTGCCTACACCAAGGTGTTGGTCTTCCTGTTGAAGCTATGGAATGCCGAGGACAGGGTAAGTTCTCAGCCGTTCCCCTTGCTACCTCGGCCACTGAGCATTTGTCTTCGGCAAGGTACCTCCTCGGCACGGGCCCTGGGCCCAGATAGAGTTTGGGCTGGACTGCAGAGCTCTCGGACCCACAGTAAAATTTATAGTATTTTTAGCATTTTCCTATATGAATTAGGACTTGTAATTAGTGGGTTCCAGTTAACTAAACTGGTAAAATTTCTGATGGTTGAATAAGAAATTTGGGGTTTAATCCTCGTCTACATAAAAAATTGATTGGTGTCTTGGTTTGATAATAAAGAGTTATCATCATAGGCTGAAACTCTCTCTAAAAAAAAAAAGGATTTGTAATTAGTGACACATTTTTAAGATCTATGTATTTAAAATTGTTTTATTTTTGTCGTTACTCAATTCTTTGGACTTCTTAAGAGTAAAAGGAAAATGTAAAACAAAATTTATTTTTTCTATATCTCCAAACAATATTTTTTCTTTAAAAAAAATCAAAATTACTCCAAAATTTGGGTTCCTTTTCTCGGCCTAGGCAATGGCCTAAGTGGCCTAGGGCCGGCCCTGATATTCTCTTATATTCCAGAAGGTTGGCACGTTTGTTTAGCCTCAAAATAAACGTGCAGAGGTACCAGTACTCTCCAATCTCCATAGGAAGGAAGGTTAGCATAGTTCCATGCAAATTCAAAACAAATGTAGACAAAGCAGGAGGAAATCAACTAGTGTACGTAAGTGATAAATTTTAACACGGTGATGATAGCTAGAGTCTATTTCGAACATCACATCCCTGTATATATCCTACTTGTCATGTCGTTTAAAGGCCCTGAAAAATTAACAACCTAGCTATGATCATGACTCTGCTAGTGTGCTTTTAGATTCAGTAATGTTATCATCTGTATTTCACTCGATGTGGAGGAAAATGTTTATGTTACTTGTTTTGAAAAGTATTAGGGTTTACTCTCTAATCACCCGTGCTAGAACTTTTCGAATTCCTAACCTCCTTGAACTTTTGGAAGGCTAATCTCCCATCCTAATTAATAGAGTGATAATGACATAATGTCGATGATCCATCGAGTCCCCCAAGGAAAATATCAGGTTTATTTGTCAAGGGTGTCATAGATTTTGACAAATATATAGTGTTAATATATCTCTAATATACAGTAATGAGGTATGCATAGTTTAGATAGGGATAATGCTGGAAATGGCTTAATCAATGTTAATCTACTCACCGTTGATCAGAACTTGGCTTGCGAACCTGTCACTTTGTTTTGTTGGTAAAGTTTTAGTTCTCATCCTATTGTCTAGCTGCAACATAAGCGATTGGACCGACGTCTAAGGAAAAGTAAGATAGTTACATAATCCAATTTGAATAATGTTATTCTTATTAATGAAGTGGGAACAAGACAACAAAAAAGAGTTGTTTTGTCTGTGATTGTTTTTCGGAAAAAAACATCCAACTTTTTGAAAATGTTGTAAATTGTAATAAAAATGAAATGACCTTGCCTTCGATTAAAGAAGAAAAAGAAAAGGAAGAGGCAAAAGAAGTGACGTTGTGATGGTTGTAATGACCTGTGAATTGTGATATAAGATAATATAACTTGCACTATGTAACCGACACTTTAAAGTTTATGTTCCGGAATTGTCATTAGTGCTTTTATTCTCTCACTGTTCATGCTCTTAAAATATGTCCATCAATTAACTTTTCCCTTTATAAATATTGTATAAAAGAGTGAATGTAATTAAAATGAGTTTTTAGAGAATATCTTCTCTTGCCATTAATATAGATGGAAGTAATTGCCAATTCAATCTTATCTTGCACTGTGGCACTACTCATCTAATTTGATGGGCATACTTCGACAGCGAAAACAAAATGCAGGGACTTGTTAGTCATGAATCACGATGCATAAGGATTGCTCAGGAAAAAAGAAGAAGAAGTATATATATATATATATATATATATATAGTAGAAAAAAGAATAAGTAGTTTGATACTTTTTCATGTGTGCATTTTTTAAATAAGATATGAACAATCAATTTTTAGAAAATTTGATACTTTTTCATTGAAATTTATATTTCAACTAATCAAAAGTTTTTTGTGAGAAAATTTTAATTAGTTTTAAATAGATTAGAAATAGGATCTAAATAAAATGAGTTAGGAAGTAGTTTTGTATGGACATAAAATAGTTTTAAATAGGTTGGAAGTATTACACATTTAAAGTTTACATAGAGGTATAATAAATTTTTAATATGAGTCTTTTAAGTTTTTTAAGTTAAATTTTTTTTTTTAGAATACTAAGTATTTTAACACACACACAACCAAAGAGAGAGAGGAGAATGTTTTAAAGAAACTGAAAGTGGTGTATATCTAAAAGGGCATAACTCTTGGATACACAAACAAGTTTTAAACTTCTTTAACTCACACTCATTTTCTACTATAGCACATTGACAATTATTTGTAAACTTAAGTTTAATTCATGAATCTACATGTAAAGACATTTGACACAAATTGAATTCCATTTAAAATATAGAGACACTTGGCATCAAATTAATGAGAAATTAAAAGGGAAACTTGACACAAAATTAAAATTCATTTAGAATCTAATTAATTTGGATCCTTACTTTAATTTAACACTAGTGTGTAACTCCGTGCATATGCACGAGTACAATTAAAAACAATCACAATTATATGGTTCAAATTATACTTTATTTTGAGAAGAAGTTCAAATTATACATGGTATTAACTTACACATTTTTTTAAACCATATATTTCTAAAATATGTAATGGTTTGTCATTATTTATACATACATATGTACATATATATTTATATAATTTAGAATTTAATTAGATTTAAACTCTTCGGTTGTTGCAGCCAATAATTTATTTACCACAAAAATTTTAAAAATTAGATAAATACATAGCGCAAAATGAGACTCCAATTGAAATCCAATTTAGAATTTAATTGGATTTGGACTATTCGATTTTTACACTCAATAATTCACTTAGTATAAAAATTAAAAATTAAATGAAACATGTGGCACAAAATTAAGAATTCAATTAAAATCTAATTACATTTTCTCTAAGATTTGACTTTTAATATATATATATATATATATATAGTAGTAGGTACCACTTTCTCAACCCCTCAAAGAAAGGTGTTTAATATGAAAAACAAAATAATAATTTAACATTTTAGTTAATAGTGCAAACTTCTACTTTGAGATACTCCAAAAGTATTGCCTTTGCTAGCTAATTAAAATCCTGAACAAAACTAATTAAAATTTATAAATAAATAAAGTTTCAAATTAGAAATACAATTTAAGGAGAGAGAGAACCGCTGACACCAAAGTTCTTTGTTTAGACGGTGCCCTCTCATGTGAGTTTTCTATTAGTTTATTAACGGATGACAAACCGAAGTCTTGATTTGGCAGTTGTATAATGGTTATAGAATAAATTGGCTCAAAATAAAAATTTAAAGAATGTCTTAGCTGCCATCTTAAAGTTTAGGAAGTACCAAAACCTTTTCCATCGAGATTTAAAAATGCCTTTGATGACATTTTTGTTTTTAGTAGCTTATTTGTTTGAACGTGTGATGAAAATTGATTTAAAACAAACTTATTTGTTTGAAACTATTTTTTTTTTCCTCGTCTTTTAAGTAAATAACTAAACTACCAAAATATAAGCTAGTTAAAGATACAATAAGAAACGTCGGTAAAGGAAATGTTAACATTTTTAACTTAAAAAAAATACATTAATTATTAGGGATGGGAAATTTAAATCTTGAATATTTTTGTGAGAACATTGTTAACTTATTAAGCACAACTTCTTATAAACTCTATTTTTATTTTTATTATAAATACAATTCATTCACATTTCATTTGTTGAAACGAATTTTATATCAATTTAATTTATTAAAAATATCTCAAATAAGCTACTACACATTACACAAAATATAAAAACTGTCTCAAACGCAAAGAAATATACAGTAACGCAGTAAAATAAAAGGTGGATATATTTTTCTTTTTCTTTTTTCCATTTAATAAAGGAATAGTCAGTTTTTTTTTTTTTTTCGCTGAAGAATATATACCAATGTCAGTACTCTAGTGTAGCCAAAGTCGTAGCTCACTTTTGGGTCAAATATGTTTTGTCCACGTGTCTTGATGCATGAGTACAGGAGTACTGGTGTTGAAAATGATTATGAGCGGTCATTTCAATCAACAATCTGATTGAAGACTTGATAAGTGAAGAGGGATGGGTCCTGAGCAAGGGCACGTCTCTGAATAAGGATTGAGGAATAGACATGGCCGAGCCAGGGCCGCACCCTAGTGTCGGACTCTTGCCTTGCAAACTTACAAAAATACAAATGTGAGAAATGACAGCTCCTCAGACGTTTCAAATTAGGGTCAAATCCAGTCGGCACACTTAAAAAAGCTAACGCGTTCTGGTGAGTCCAAATCTTCTGTACCATTTTTTGTATATAACTCTATGTTCTATCAATCCTTACTTATTAAGTGTATGATTGTTTTTCATTTTAAACTTCAGTAATTCTATAAGGAAAGTAAAATGAATACATGACAAATAGTGATTGGTAAAACATAAAATAGTACACAAAAAATGATACAGAAGATTTGAACTCATTCTGGGTCTCAAAATAATTTTAACGCTAAGGGTGCGTTTGTTTTCAGCAGCTGCGTTTGTGTTTGTTTTCAGCGCGGTTTTTTTGCTGGTCTATGGAAATCGGTCATGTGCTAAAAACATATGTACAATAATTTTTAACAATAAAAAATATTTTGTTATAGTATTTTTAATAATAAGTTTTTAGTTTTCAATAAAAATACGCGATATCTAAACGTATACTAAGTGTGTGTTTGGATAGCAAACGCGTCTAGCATTTGCATCCAAACCTGAGTCCCATGCACTGTTCACAGATCTACAAACCTCTTTTTCAGTAAAATTTTCATTAAAAATAGGTTTTACAGTACTATTCACACATTTAAAAATTACTTTGTTACAATATTTTCAGTTTTCAGTAATAAACGGTATCCAAACAGACCCTAAGTTGTTATTTCTTTTTTCTTTTCTTTTTTTTTCAACAATGATTAAAGATAAAATTAATTAGTTTTAAAATGTTTTAGGCTTAGATGATTTTTTTTTTTTAGAAACAGACTTAGTTGATATCAACCTAAACTTTAAGGATGTTGACTGTATTTTATCCTTTAAATTACCAATATTACGTTTGTAATATTTTCACAACAAATTTTAAATAATAAACTGTTAGTTAGTAATGTTAGTAATCAACTTAAATGACTCTGGTTAATATATGCCTAAATGAGGCATACATTAATCATCGATTTTAGAAAAAAAATTATGAAAAATAAAAAAAAATTATTAAAAAATTTAATTACTTTTATATTTTTTTCAGTAAAATTTTATAAAATAATTTACTAATATATACTTTAAGGCACATATTAATAAAATCTACCTTAAATTATAATCAGTAACCACTTAGTATTTAAAATTTGTTATAAAAATCTAAAAATATTGTGAGCAAGACAGCACCTCCCCCAAATCTCAAACCCTCCTGCAAGTACACCAAATCCACCCTATCTCTGCCTTTGTCCCCCTCTTCTGCCATGTCGTCCCAACAGTCTAAGCTGTACCCCATCTAAACAAATTGACATGACAAGCAAATTTTGGACATAGGGAGATCTTTTAAGTTAATTAAAAGATAGTATAAGAGACAGACAAATCCATATGTACGATGTGATCAATGATATAGTATTTACGACTAAAAAAATATTTAATAATATAGTTAAAATTATTTGGGTTCAGTAAATAGATATTTTTAAAATATTTGTTAATGAATTATTTATAAAAAAGTTTGATACATTTTTTTATAAGAAATAAAAAAGTTTTCAAAATTTATTTTTTCTTCTTTCTACATAAAATATTTCTTGAAATGGTTTATTAAAAAATTTTCATAGGGCATCATTAACAAAATCTAAATAATACATTGAGTTTTAAGTTTTTATTTTTTATTTTTCATATGAGATAAAAATTCTACTATAGAATAATTTATGTATATATATGTGTGAACCTCCTTCTCAAAAACTTGAACCTCGACCCCTACCTTTAATAGGACGCAAAATTTTTATAATGGTAAAGTAATTATCACACCAAAAACATGACTTTTAAATTTAAGTTTTAACTGTTCATATGTAGGTCATAATTGTGGTGGTCAAGTGAATCCAACTCACCGACCCTAAAAACGTGTGACAAGAAGGGAACAAGGGTCTATTTAAGATGGAATTTATTTGGTATAAAATACTTGAATTTTCCATACCTATTTGGACCATGAATTTCAATTTTGCCACAGGGGTCAAATTCGGGTCTCGATGCCAATTGAGAAGGAACCTACGTGGAGTGGAGCCTCTGACTAATTTATGGACTAGTGTTCGGGCCAACCTCCTTTTCTTTTTTCTTAGACAAACACAGAATATATAATTAATAAATTAATAATATATAGAACCAAGAGATCGATCTGAAAAGTTGCACTTATGACGACTTAACAAATCTCTTTTTATCATTCCTCGAGCCACTCTATCCACTCATTTTCTCAAATCTTAGAGGTCAACTTGCTCGAATTCTACTTTCCAACTGTCTTTATTATTTTTAAAACACCTCCATTAACAACCTTGTTATATCATCGTTCCCATTGAGCAAGACAATTTGGCAAAATCATTGTGAACATGTTGCCTAGTTGTTGGTTTTTTAAACTATTCTCACCACAAATTAAATTATCGAGGGGATTCATTTTTTGACACGCACTTGCTCCCTCCTACTCTTAAATATTTTTTTCCAATGTAATGTTCGAGATGAGACATAGCCGCCTAATGTGAGGACTAGTTGTTTCGCACCGGCCCTACAATGTTGGTTGTGCCTCGCAACCATAGTCACTTAGTACACGATGATGAGGTAAAAAGGCACACACAAAGCCTATACTAGATTACACAAAAAGGCAAGAAGATCCCTACCACGATAATTCCGAGGCAATTGTCTTCGTATTTGTCTCTAATTGTTCTCTTTCTCTCCTTATTTTTTCATCCAGGTGAAACATATGAACACAATACGTGTCGAGGACTCATGTTCTACCTTTTGACTAAGAGCATTTTTTATTAACAACTTGATATCATGGGTGATTTTGTGTCATTTGTATGAGGATTTCTATTCGAACGAGGTTGTGGTCCTGCTTATCCTTCTCTCTCTGTGAGGATAACTCTTATTGAACTAAACACTAGTCTTTTTGATCCATCATCGACCTAATCAACCATCATAATTCTAAAGCCTTGATAAATAATCAAATTGGAGCATGAAAATGGAACAAAATCCCAAAAGTTCGCATGACTCATGTGTTCAATTACGATCATACATAGTGCTTGTCAACTCTTTCGCCATCACAAAGATTTATTTGATTCGGTCAAAGTTTTATTACGTTAAGTTGATGTTATCGTTGCCTAATATTTAGGTGACAATAAGACCTTAAGCCATGGTTTGTTGGTCTAATATATAGTGGCTAGTGTGGAGTAGGCATTGACTGTAACTTACCATGGTTAAGATAATAGAGAGAAGGGAAAAGGGATTGGGTTGCAAAATAGTGCTAACCAAATCTTTAATATGAGACAATATTTTTTGTTTCCACAGAATTATTCTCAACTCTCTACTTGTTTAAAGTCAAGGATTATCACTGCTAACTAGGATAAAAAGCACCTCAAATATCTCCCTCGATTCCAAATTCAATGAAGTCACAAAGGGTAGTCTATAGGAAAAGAATATTATGGTCAGTAAACAGTTGGTGGGTTTTTTTGGACCGCTGTTAGCCGAAAAGAAATGGGTTATCTTAATAATGATCTAGAACATTATCATAGGCTTAGTTCATTGTCACTTTATTCTAATCCACGAGAGAGAGAGAGCTAAATTTATTCTAATCTCAAACTTTTATCAAGAATGGAGTATATATACGTAATATCCCTCCAAATATTTTTGCTACCAATCAATCCAAATAAAACTTTTGAAACCCAAGAGATTTCAGTCATTATATATATATATATATATATATATATATATTTCAAAGCTTTTTGAAAGAAAAGGATACACTACGTGTAAACTATTTCACCAAATTTACAATGATTGGAATATTTTTCCTCGCATTACCTTGTTTAGTAAGTAATAGTAACCATATATATATATATATATATATATTCCAAAGCTTTTTGAAAGAAAAGGATACACTACGTGTAAACTATTTCACCAAATTTACAATGATTGGAATATTTTTCCTCGCATTACCTTGTTTAGTAAGTAATAGTAACCATCAATCTAAAAATTTAAATTGATTATACGTCTTGCACATCATCGTCGCTTTCATTGTTTGTCTCCAATATTTCATCATTATTGTCCTTGTCAGTCAACATCGTTTTCTTCATTATATCATATTTTCAACATTCATATATCACTCTATATAACAGAGTCAGAGCTATATTTTCCTTCGTTGGCATGAAGTATATGGTATAGTACTGTAGACAAAAAATAACGGATACTTTATAGTTTACGTTAGAATTAACTTGCATGTGATGGCTTGGGGGGACAAAAAGTAAAAATAGGTTTTTGACCTTGAGGCAAATTTTCAAAAATTTTAATGGTGGTCCACCAAAATTAAATGTATCAAACATTTCTCACAACTCTATACTTAAATTATATTCATCAATATCCTTACATGTAAGAATTTAATTATGCCATCTACAAATTAGTTGGAAAAATGTTGATGTAGAAGAGGAACTCATTG
This sequence comes from Quercus lobata, assembly GCF_001633185.2. Classification (NCBI taxonomy): domain Eukaryota; kingdom Viridiplantae; phylum Streptophyta; class Magnoliopsida; order Fagales; family Fagaceae; genus Quercus; species Quercus lobata. The sequence continues at coordinate 39,726,372 of NC_044909.1, forward strand.
TTGGAGTCCTTGCATTGCCCATTGCTTGAATTTGAACCTTGAGGATTTTGAGGGGGAAAAAAAAAAAAAAACCTTAGGGACCATTCGGTGAAAATTGCATTTGCATAAATATATATATATATATATATATATACTTGAACCCTTGTTTTCAATATAGTCTTGATTTTAAACTGGATCTAGAAATTAAATTAGGACTATACACTTGCCTCCAACAAATGGTTCCAGCAGTTTGTGTAAGGACAAAGATTTTTTTTTTTTTTTGAAAATTGAAAATTGTAAGTTGTAATCTTTTGACTAAGACTATGCATTATTTGTTAAATTTTGTAATTGTATCAACTTAGTGGTGAGATTCATATGAAGATGATTGTTGAAAATATGATATAATGAAGAAAACGATGTTGACTGACAAGGACAATAATGATGAAATATTGGAGACAAACAATGAAAGCGACGATGATGTGCAAGACGTATAATCAATTTAAATTTTTAGATTGATGGTTACTATTACTTACTAAACAAGGTAATGCGAGGAAAAATATTCCAATCATTGTAAATTTGGTGAAATAGTTTACACGTAGTGTATCCTTTTCTTTCAAAAAGCTTTGGAATATATATATATATATATATATATATATGGTTACTATTACTTACTAAACAAGGTAATGCGAGGAAAAATATTCCAATCATTGTAAATTTGGTGAAATAGTTTACACGTAGTGTATCCTTTTCTTTCAAAAAGCTTTGAAATATATATATATATATATATATATATATATAATGACTGAAATCTCTTGGGTTTCAAAAGTTTTATTTGGATTGATTGGTAGCAAAAATATTTGGAGGGATATTACGTATATATACTCCATTCTTGAGTTTGAGATTAGAATAAATTTAGCTCTCTCTCTCTCGTGGATTAGAATAAAGTGACAATGAACTAAGCCTATGATAATGTTCTAGATCATTATTAAGATAACCCATTTCTTTTCGGCTAACAGCGGTCCAAAAAAACCCACCAACTGTTTACTGACCATAATATTCTTTTCCTATAGACTACCCTTTGTGACTTCATTGAATTTGGAATCGAGGGAGATATTTGAGGTGCTTTTTATCCTAGTTAGCAGTGATAATCCTTGACTTTAAACAAGTAGAGAGTTGAGAATAATTCTGTGGAAACAAAAAATATTGTCTCATATTAAAGATTTGGTTAGCACTATTTTGCAACCCAATCCCTTTTCCCTTCTCTCTATTATCTTAACCATGGTAAGTTACAGTCAATGCCTACTCCACACTAGCCACTATATATTAGACCAACAAACCATGGCTTAAGGTCTTATTGTCACCTAAATATTAGGCAACGATAACATCAACTTAACGTAATAAAACTTTGACCGAATCAAATAAATCTTTGTGATGGCGAAAGAGTTGACAAGCACTATGTATGATCGTAATTGAACACATGAGTCATGCGAACTTTTGGGATTTTGTTCCATTTTCATGCTCCAATTTGATTATTTATCAAGGCTTTAGAATTATGATGGTTGATTAGGTCGATGATGGATCAAAAAGACTAGTGTTTAGTTCAATAAGAGTTATCCTCACAGAGAGAGAAGGATAAGCAGGACCACAACCTCGTTCGAATAGAAATCCTCATACAAATGACACAAAATCACCCATGATATCAAGTTGTTAATAAAAAATGCTCTTAGTCAAAAGGTAGAACATGAGTCCTCGACACGTATTGTGTTCATATGTTTCACCTGGATGAAAAAATAAGGAGAGAAAGAGAACAATTAGAGACAAATACGAAGACAATTGCCTCGGAATTATCGTGGTAGGGATCTTCTTGCCTTTTTGTGTAATCTAGTATAGGCTTTGTGTGTGCCTTTTTACCTCATCATCGTGTACTAAGTGACTATGGTTGCGAGGCACAACCAACATTGTAGGGCCGGTGCGAAACAACTAGTCCTCACATTAGGCGGCTATGTCTCATCTCGAACATTACATTGGAAAAAAATATTTAAGAGTAGGAGGGAGCAAGTGCGTGTCAAAAAATGAATCCCCTCGATAATTTAATTTGTGGTGAGAATAGTTTAAAAAACCAACAACTAGGCAACATGTTCACAATGATTTTGCCAAATTGTCTTGCTCAATGGGAACGATGATATAACAAGGTTGTTAATGGAGGTGTTTTAAAAATAATAAAGACAGTTGGAAAGTAGAATTCGAGCAAGTTGACCTCTAAGATTTGAGAAAATGAGTGGATAGAGTGGCTCGAGGAATGATAAAAAGAGATTTGTTAAGTCGTCATAAGTGCAACTTTTCAGATCGATCTCTTGGTTCTATATATTATTAATTTATTAATTATATATTCTGTGTTTGTCTAAGAAAAAAGAAAAGGAGGTTGGCCCGAACACTAGTCCATAAATTAGTCAGAGGCTCCACTCCACGTAGGTTCCTTCTCAATTGGCATCGAGACCCGAATTTGACCCCTGTGGCAAAATTGAAATTCATGGTCCAAATAGGTATGGAAAATTCAAGTATTTTATACCAAATAAATTCCATCTTAAATAGACCCTTGTTCCCTTCTTGTCACACGTTTTTAGGGTCGGTGAGTTGGATTCACTTGACCACCACAATTATGACCTACATATGAACAGTTAAAACTTAAATTTAAAAGTCATGTTTTTGGTGTGATAATTACTTTACCATTATAAAAATTTTGCGTCCTATTAAAGGTAGGGGTCGAGGTTCAAGTTTTTGAGAAGGAGGTTCACACATATATATACATAAATTATTCTATAGTAGAATTTTTATCTCATATGAAAAATAAAAAATAAAAACTTAAAACTCAATGTATTATTTAGATTTTGTTAATGATGCCCTATGAAAATTTTTTAATAAACCATTTCAAGAAATATTTTATGTAGAAAGAAGAAAAAATAAATTTTGAAAACTTTTTTATTTCTTATAAAAAAATGTATCAAACTTTTTTATAAATAATTCATTAACAAATATTTTAAAAATATCTATTTACTGAACCCAAATAATTTTAACTATATTATTAAATATTTTTTTAGTCGTAAATACTATATCATTGATCACATCGTACATATGGATTTGTCTGTCTCTTATACTATCTTTTAATTAACTTAAAAGATCTCCCTATGTCCAAAATTTGCTTGTCATGTCAATTTGTTTAGATGGGGTACAGCTTAGACTGTTGGGACGACATGGCAGAAGAGGGGGACAAAGGCAGAGATAGGGTGGATTTGGTGTACTTGCAGGAGGGTTTGAGATTTGGGGGAGGTGCTGTCTTGCTCACAATATTTTTAGATTTTTATAACAAATTTTAAATACTAAGTGGTTACTGATTATAATTTAAGGTAGATTTTATTAATATGTGCCTTAAAGTATATATTAGTAAATTATTTTATAAAATTTTACTGAAAAAAATATAAAAGTAATTAAATTTTTTAATAATTTTTTTTTATTTTTCATAATTTTTTTTCTAAAATCGATGATTAATGTATGCCTCATTTAGGCATATATTAACCAGAGTCATTTAAGTTGATTACTAACATTACTAACTAACAGTTTATTATTTAAAATTTGTTGTGAAAATATTACAAACGTAATATTGGTAATTTAAAGGATAAAATACAGTCAACATCCTTAAAGTTTAGGTTGATATCAACTAAGTCTGTTTCTAAAAAAAAAAAATCATCTAAGCCTAAAACATTTTAAAACTAATTAATTTTATCTTTAATCATTGTTGAAAAAAAAAGAAAAGAAAAAAGAAATAACAACTTAGGGTCTGTTTGGATACCGTTTATTACTGAAAACTGAAAATATTGTAACAAAGTAATTTTTAAATGTGTGAATAGTACTGTAAAACCTATTTTTAATGAAAATTTTACTGAAAAAGAGGTTTGTAGATCTGTGAACAGTGCATGGGACTCAGGTTTGGATGCAAATGCTAGACGCGTTTGCTATCCAAACACACACTTAGTATACGTTTAGATATCGCGTATTTTTATTGAAAACTAAAAACTTATTATTAAAAATACTATAACAAAATATTTTTTATTGTTAAAAATTATTGTACATATGTTTTTAGCACATGACCGATTTCCATAGACCAGCAAAAAAACCGCGCTGAAAACAAACACAAACGCAGCTGCTGAAAACAAACGCACCCTTAGCGTTAAAATTATTTTGAGACCCAGAATGAGTTCAAATCTTCTGTATCATTTTTTGTGTACTATTTTATGTTTTACCAATCACTATTTGTCATGTATTCATTTTACTTTCCTTATAGAATTACTGAAGTTTAAAATGAAAAACAATCATACACTTAATAAGTAAGGATTGATAGAACATAGAGTTATATACAAAAAATGGTACAGAAGATTTGGACTCACCAGAACGCGTTAGCTTTTTTAAGTGTGCCGACTGGATTTGACCCTAATTTGAAACGTCTGAGGAGCTGTCATTTCTCACATTTGTATTTTTGTAAGTTTGCAAGGCAAGAGTCCGACACTAGGGTGCGGCCCTGGCTCGGCCATGTCTATTCCTCAATCCTTATTCAGAGACGTGCCCTTGCTCAGGACCCATCCCTCTTCACTTATCAAGTCTTCAATCAGATTGTTGATTGAAATGACCGCTCATAATCATTTTCAACACCAGTACTCCTGTACTCATGCATCAAGACACGTGGACAAAACATATTTGACCCAAAAGTGAGCTACGACTTTGGCTACACTAGAGTACTGACATTGGTATATATTCTTCAGCGAAAAAAAAAAAAAAACTGACTATTCCTTTATTAAATGGAAAAAAGAAAAAGAAAAATATATCCACCTTTTATTTTACTGCGTTACTGTATATTTCTTTGCGTTTGAGACAGTTTTTATATTTTGTGTAATGTGTAGTAGCTTATTTGAGATATTTTTAATAAATTAAATTGATATAAAATTCGTTTCAACAAATGAAATGTGAATGAATTGTATTTATAATAAAAATAAAAATAGAGTTTATAAGAAGTTGTGCTTAATAAGTTAACAATGTTCTCACAAAAATATTCAAGATTTAAATTTCCCATCCCTAATAATTAATGTATTTTTTTTAAGTTAAAAATGTTAACATTTCCTTTACCGACGTTTCTTATTGTATCTTTAACTAGCTTATATTTTGGTAGTTTAGTTATTTACTTAAAAGACGAGGAAAAAAAAAATAGTTTCAAACAAATAAGTTTGTTTTAAATCAATTTTCATCACACGTTCAAACAAATAAGCTACTAAAAACAAAAATGTCATCAAAGGCATTTTTAAATCTCGATGGAAAAGGTTTTGGTACTTCCTAAACTTTAAGATGGCAGCTAAGACATTCTTTAAATTTTTATTTTGAGCCAATTTATTCTATAACCATTATACAACTGCCAAATCAAGACTTCGGTTTGTCATCCGTTAATAAACTAATAGAAAACTCACATGAGAGGGCACCGTCTAAACAAAGAACTTTGGTGTCAGCGGTTCTCTCTCTCCTTAAATTGTATTTCTAATTTGAAACTTTATTTATTTATAAATTTTAATTAGTTTTGTTCAGGATTTTAATTAGCTAGCAAAGGCAATACTTTTGGAGTATCTCAAAGTAGAAGTTTGCACTATTAACTAAAATGTTAAATTATTATTTTGTTTTTCATATTAAACACCTTTCTTTGAGGGGTTGAGAAAGTGGTACCTACTACTATATATATATATATATATATATTAAAAGTCAAATCTTAGAGAAAATGTAATTAGATTTTAATTGAATTCTTAATTTTGTGCCACATGTTTCATTTAATTTTTAATTTTTATACTAAGTGAATTATTGAGTGTAAAAATCGAATAGTCCAAATCCAATTAAATTCTAAATTGGATTTCAATTGGAGTCTCATTTTGCGCTATGTATTTATCTAATTTTTAAAATTTTTGTGGTAAATAAATTATTGGCTGCAACAACCGAAGAGTTTAAATCTAATTAAATTCTAAATTATATAAATATATATGTACATATGTATGTATAAATAATGACAAACCATTACATATTTTAGAAATATATGGTTTAAAAAAATGTGTAAGTTAATACCATGTATAATTTGAACTTCTTCTCAAAATAAAGTATAATTTGAACCATATAATTGTGATTGTTTTTAATTGTACTCGTGCATATGCACGGAGTTACACACTAGTGTTAAATTAAAGTAAGGATCCAAATTAATTAGATTCTAAATGAATTTTAATTTTGTGTCAAGTTTCCCTTTTAATTTCTCATTAATTTGATGCCAAGTGTCTCTATATTTTAAATGGAATTCAATTTGTGTCAAATGTCTTTACATGTAGATTCATGAATTAAACTTAAGTTTACAAATAATTGTCAATGTGCTATAGTAGAAAATGAGTGTGAGTTAAAGAAGTTTAAAACTTGTTTGTGTATCCAAGAGTTATGCCCTTTTAGATATACACCACTTTCAGTTTCTTTAAAACATTCTCCTCTCTCTCTTTGGTTGTGTGTGTGTTAAAATACTTAGTATTCTAAAAAAAAAAATTTAACTTAAAAAACTTAAAAGACTCATATTAAAAATTTATTATACCTCTATGTAAACTTTAAATGTGTAATACTTCCAACCTATTTAAAACTATTTTATGTCCATACAAAACTACTTCCTAACTCATTTTATTTAGATCCTATTTCTAATCTATTTAAAACTAATTAAAATTTTCTCACAAAAAACTTTTGATTAGTTGAAATATAAATTTCAATGAAAAAGTATCAAATTTTCTAAAAATTGATTGTTCATATCTTATTTAAAAAATGCACACATGAAAAAGTATCAAACTACTTATTCTTTTTTCTACTATATATATATATATATATATATATATACTTCTTCTTCTTTTTTCCTGAGCAATCCTTATGCATCGTGATTCATGACTAACAAGTCCCTGCATTTTGTTTTCGCTGTCGAAGTATGCCCATCAAATTAGATGAGTAGTGCCACAGTGCAAGATAAGATTGAATTGGCAATTACTTCCATCTATATTAATGGCAAGAGAAGATATTCTCTAAAAACTCATTTTAATTACATTCACTCTTTTATACAATATTTATAAAGGGAAAAGTTAATTGATGGACATATTTTAAGAGCATGAACAGTGAGAGAATAAAAGCACTAATGACAATTCCGGAACATAAACTTTAAAGTGTCGGTTACATAGTGCAAGTTATATTATCTTATATCACAATTCACAGGTCATTACAACCATCACAACGTCACTTCTTTTGCCTCTTCCTTTTCTTTTTCTTCTTTAATCGAAGGCAAGGTCATTTCATTTTTATTACAATTTACAACATTTTCAAAAAGTTGGATGTTTTTTTCCGAAAAACAATCACAGACAAAACAACTCTTTTTTGTTGTCTTGTTCCCACTTCATTAATAAGAATAACATTATTCAAATTGGATTATGTAACTATCTTACTTTTCCTTAGACGTCGGTCCAATCGCTTATGTTGCAGCTAGACAATAGGATGAGAACTAAAACTTTACCAACAAAACAAAGTGACAGGTTCGCAAGCCAAGTTCTGATCAACGGTGAGTAGATTAACATTGATTAAGCCATTTCCAGCATTATCCCTATCTAAACTATGCATACCTCATTACTGTATATTAGAGATATATTAACACTATATATTTGTCAAAATCTATGACACCCTTGACAAATAAACCTGATATTTTCCTTGGGGGACTCGATGGATCATCGACATTATGTCATTATCACTCTATTAATTAGGATGGGAGATTAGCCTTCCAAAAGTTCAAGGAGGTTAGGAATTCGAAAAGTTCTAGCACGGGTGATTAGAGAGTAAACCCTAATACTTTTCAAAACAAGTAACATAAACATTTTCCTCCACATCGAGTGAAATACAGATGATAACATTACTGAATCTAAAAGCACACTAGCAGAGTCATGATCATAGCTAGGTTGTTAATTTTTCAGGGCCTTTAAACGACATGACAAGTAGGATATATACAGGGATGTGATGTTCGAAATAGACTCTAGCTATCATCACCGTGTTAAAATTTATCACTTACGTACACTAGTTGATTTCCTCCTGCTTTGTCTACATTTGTTTTGAATTTGCATGGAACTATGCTAACCTTCCTTCCTATGGAGATTGGAGAGTACTGGTACCTCTGCACGTTTATTTTGAGGCTAAACAAACGTGCCAACCTTCTGGAATATAAGAGAATATCAGGGCCGGCCCTAGGCCACTTAGGCCATTGCCTAGGCCGAGAAAAGGAACCCAAATTTTGGAGTAATTTTGATTTTTTTTAAAGAAAAAATATTGTTTGGAGATATAGAAAAAATAAATTTTGTTTTACATTTTCCTTTTACTCTTAAGAAGTCCAAAGAATTGAGTAACGACAAAAATAAAACAATTTTAAATACATAGATCTTAAAAATGTGTCACTAATTACAAATCCTTTTTTTTTTTAGAGAGAGTTTCAGCCTATGATGATAACTCTTTATTATCAAACCAAGACACCAATCAATTTTTTATGTAGACGAGGATTAAACCCCAAATTTCTTATTCAACCATCAGAAATTTTACCAGTTTAGTTAACTGGAACCCACTAATTACAAGTCCTAATTCATATAGGAAAATGCTAAAAATACTATAAATTTTACTGTGGGTCCGAGAGCTCTGCAGTCCAGCCCAAACTCTATCTGGGCCCAGGGCCCGTGCCGAGGAGGTACCTTGCCGAAGACAAATGCTCAGTGGCCGAGGTAGCAAGGGGAACGGCTGAGAACTTACCCTGTCCTCGGCATTCCATAGCTTCAACAGGAAGACCAACACCTTGGTGTAGGCAATCCCCAAACAGCCCCCTCAAAGGGATGTGAACGGAATGGGGCCCATAGGGAAGCAGGGTGTGAACTCGGACCAAGGAAAGTGCGTCCCACCCCCTTCAGTAAATGTACCTGCCAATACCCAGAGTTGGTTAATGAGAAAAGACGTTTGGGCGGTGCAAACGTCGATCCATGCAACTAATAGAAAGTTAGACGGGACAGTTGATGGGATGGACACAGGAATAAGCTCCTGCCTGACCTACAAGTGGAGGGTCAGGATCAGCCAAGACGGACTATATAATAAAAAGGAAGGTGCACCGATTGGGGGGTTGGGAAAAATGGCCAGAAACCAGAGCCTCCCAGCCCACCTCCAGGAGAAAGACTCCAGGGGTGTAGGAAAGCTTAAGTTCATACGAACACCGCGAAAAACCCACCGCCTATCGAACAAGGCCTAGCTTTTCAAACCCACGCTCTACAAATGATATTGTTAGGGGCCTTTTCACGTGCGAACCCGACACTGTTACGGTCCGTCACGAATCGCGTCCTTACATTTACTTTATAACTTTTATAAATGAATGTGATAATTAATATGATTTGTGAACTTCAACAACTAATTAAATGCTTTTTTGATTCTCAAAAAAAAAAAAAATTAAATGCTTTTTTGAATTTATTTTTTGTGATTGGTGATTCATCTTTGTAAGGCTTATTTTGTAAAGTTCATAATATATCTAGCATCATTTATTCAAATATTTGTTTATTATCTTCTTGAAGTGTCGCTGATCACATTTGTTACTACATCGTATGTAAGTTTTTTGTTGTCAAATTTGTTATATCTTTAGCATTTTTCCCCCAAAAAAAAAAAAAAATATATATATATATATATTAAAAAGTAAAAAGGATAGATTTTATTTTAAAAAAATTATTACATAAAACACTAGTTAAATATTATTTAAGTTAACAAAAATGCTGATTCTCAAAAAAAAAAAAAAAAAGTTACAAAAATACGCAATTTGATATGAATATCTCGAATAGACAGATTAGTAGAATTTTGTTATTGCCCTGATTTTGTATTACAGACTTTTCTATGGGACTTAAGGGGTATGCCTCTAAGTTGATGTGTATTTAACCTCCCTTAATAATGATGATTATAGAGCTACCATTATAAGTAACATGCCACAGATGTATAACTTTTTCTATGAACATAAATACAAATTTGATAGGTAAATTTTAGGTACAATTTTAATCTTCAAACCAAATTTGTTCAAACAAACAGATGAGAGCATCAATACAAACTAAGAAACAAATATCTTATGATACTCAAGAAACTACCTCTAGACACACAAGGGAAACACCAAATCCAATAGAGATAGCCCACCCCTGTTATGAAAACTTGGGCGTGGTAACCAAGAGGAGGAACCCTCCCGGTGCAAGAGCTCTAACCTTAAAGATCCAACAAAATAGAGCACAAGGAGCTTAGATCTAGTCTAGTAACATAATACGGATCAATACACCCCCCCGCCCCATCCCGGGGCACGTAGGGCTCCAAGAGCTTATGATCGAGGACAGCTTGATCGCCACTAATAGGAGAGACACAACCTATCTAAGCCAACGGCACCATAGAAAATGACAAAAAGTCCACGAGAGAGTTGTAATATATATTCTCCACTTAAATTCAATCATGTGATTATATTGATTAATACAATACAAAATATATATTTTTAAATGGCAATTAAATTCAACTACTAATATAACTATACAATTTAATTTAGTTAGAGTTACATGCATTAGCTAAGAACAGTTTTGGGTTTTTTTTTTCCTTGATAGGAATGACTTAGCTTTTCAATCAAACTGTATTGGATACATCATAGCTCATAGGCCACAGCACTAGCAATAAAACTAGGAGGCCCTTGTCCGAGTTTTTGGCGAGCAAAAATGAGCAAGGGACTCGGTCACAGACTTCTACTATGTCTGTGTTTTATGTTCGTCAGCGGAGGTAGGATAAGACAAAAGGTACTGAAATGGAAAGCATGGGACAATGGGACACATCTAATGAGGATAAGAACAAATTCGAAAGCCTGGCCATGTCATCAATCATGCGGGCCCCATCTGAATCAGAATAGTCAATTAAAAATGATCGTGTGTTGAATATTATGATGGCTATCCATCACGGATGGATGCCATGATCGATGTGCTAGACACAGTGATGGAAGGCAGACCCATGCATCGAAAGCCCCATACAATACAAGGATAGCGTCCACGGTTCTGATCATCCAAACCATTCACATATTATGCGACATATACGTATCAATGAAATCAAATGACACAACATATTTTTTTCTTAACTGTTGAGCAGGTAAATTATAACTTATAATTTTTTTGGTACTAAAAAAAAACATTGAAAGAGAAAGGATGGTATATCAGTGTTGCGTGAATTTCTCCACACATGCGCTAGACATAAGAGTGTTTTAAACCTTAGGTTTGGGCTTATTCACCTCACTTGTTGGTGAGACTTGAACTCAAGTGTTTATTGGGAGGATGATGTCACATTAATTATAATCTATTACCTCAAAAAATTATTTAAAATATATATATATATATATATATGTTAATGTGTATAGTGTTGTGGGCCTTAGGCACAATTAGATTACTTGTATAACACACATTTTTGTACTGCACTTATATGCCTCATATATAAAGGCACTCATGTATATTTTTTCATTTAAGAAATACATTACAATCATTCAATATTTCTAACATGGTATCAGAGCCATTGCTCTAACTTTCTTGTGTCTTGCAGTCTTGTCTTTATTGGTGTTTTTCGCTGCCTCGACTTCTTTGGTTAGTAAACCTTTTCCGTGCCCTCTCCTAATTGCTCCACCACCGTCAGAGGTGCTCAAGGTTGAATCCTCACAGCAAGAAGCTCGATCACCACCACAAAAGATAACTGCCTTTGTCAGATCTTCCACAAAGGACCTCCGATTAGGACATAAGATATATCACCGTGTAGATTTTCAACCTATCTACACAACACCGTTGGAATCATCATCGTCTGACCTTCCACACGCCGGTCAAAGATTCGAAAATTTGTAACACTCGCTTTACGCGCCTTCAGTATTACTCCGATCATCTCACCTCTGCCGTCATCTGAATCGTCCTTCTCCGATCTACATCATCGGAAAAGAATCGGCCTCATCGGACTTACCACGTGCTCTCACACGCAGCTGAAGTATTCTGCACGTTGTCTACGCGCCTCACGTGCCGCCGTCTTACTTTTGCTGACGTCATCAATGACGTCACTCTGCCACGTCAGCCCTAGCTGACGTCATCGTCCAGGTTGCTGCTGACGTCATCGCCCAATCAGCCTGTTGACGTCATTTGTTGACTTTGACCTGGTTTGACCGTTGACTTTTTAGCATAGTTGACTTTTTGCAGTCCAGGTGCTCCTTACCCAGTTTTTCGCGTAGATTTCATTTTTGCAGTCCATTTTGCATATTTTGCTTCTAAATGAAGAATAAGAACAGGTCTTCTTCTTGTTGCAATAATTGTCAACAATCCAGCAAACGTTTTTGCAAACATTTTGGCCACAATATTGAGACTTGCTATCATCGCAACAAATTAGTTGTTTCAATTTCTGTTGCTACTGTTGCTAATACTGAGAGTGTCCAACCAATGGCTCCCATCTCCACACAGTATAAGTCTTCAGAACGCACTTTCACCATGTCCACAGATGACCTTAAAAACATCATCGCCAATGTTATTCCTATGGTTGGTAATGCATCTTATTCATCTTCTCTCTCAACTTTATCTGGTATGTCTCCTTCATTTTGGCTTATGGATTCCGCTTGTCGCAATCACATAACACCTCACTCGTCCTTATTTTATGAACTCAAACCTGCACCACACCCTCTTAATATTCGCATAGCAAATGGTTCCACAATATCTGGTCATAATATAGGTTCTATTTCAACCTCCAACCTTTTGGTTCTTGGGATCTTTAATGTTTCTGACCTTTCTTACAATTTATTTTCTGTGGAACAATTAGCTGAGTTGGATTATCGCATTATATTTGATTATTCTAGGTGTATTGTGTAGGATCCGAAGACGGGACAGGAGTTTGGGACCGTTCTTAGAGTTGGGCATATGTTTCCCATGGACAACCTTCGTCTTCCACTTGTTGCTCATGTTTCTGTTGCTGCAGCTGCTACAGTTTCTTCAATTCCTTCCCTTGCACTTTGGCATGCTCGACTTGGTCACGCATCTTCCTCTCGGGTACAACAATTGGTTTCTAGAGGTTTGTTAGGTTCAGTGTCTACAAAAATTTTGATTGTGTTTCGTGCCAGTTAGGAAAACAACCAGCTTTGCCTTTCAATACTAGTGAATCAATATCCACTGATATCTTTGACCTCATTCATTCTAATGTTTGGGGGCCTTCCTCTGTCTCTAGTATTGGTGGGTCTCGATATTTTGTTGTCTTTGTTGATGATTACTCTCGCTATAGGTGAATTTTTAATATGAAACTTCGTTCTAAATTATTGCAAGTATATTCTAATTTTGCAAAAATGGTTGAAACTCAGTTTTCCAAATGCATCAAAAATTTTCGATCTGATAATACTCTTGAATACACTCAATATGCTTTTCAAGCTGTTTTGCATTCCTATGGCATTGTTCATCAACTAACTTGTCCAAGTACATCTCAGCAAAATGGTAGAGTCGAACGAAAACTTCGTCATATTCTTGACATTGTTCGTACTCTCCTTCTCTCTGCCAAAGTTCCTACTCCCTTTTGGGGCGAAGCTGCTCTTCATGCTGTTCATACTATTAATCGCATTCCAAGTCCTGTTATCCAAAATCAAATTCCGTATGAGCGCCTTTTTGGGTCACCTCCAGACTATCACCACCTTTGCTCTTTCGGTTCTGCTTGTTTTGTTCTTCTTCAGCCACATGAGCATAACAAACTTGAGCCTCGGTCAAGACTTTGTTATTTTATTGGCTATGGCAAAACTCAAAAGGGGTATCAATGTTATGATCCTGTCTCTCATCATCTTCATATTTCTCGCAATGTTGTCTTTTGGGAACATCGCTTCTTTGTCGAGCTTTCTCACTTCCGTGCCTCCCTATCTTCCTCCTCTGTTTTAGATCTTTTTCCAGATGAGGAACATATTCCTTCTGTAGCTGCTCCAGATCCTCCTGTAGTTGCTCCTGATTCTCCTATAGACTTCTTTGTCCAACCACCAGATATCACTGATCCCTTTCCTAGTTCACCCTTTAATGAACAGGTGGAAGATGAATAGGTTGAAGATGAGCTACCCAACCCCAATCCTGAACTTGGGTCTCCTGCTCTTGCTCCGCCTAAAGATCTTGCACAAAACATTCCACCTCGTCACTCAACTCGAGTAAAATCTATTCCTGCACATTTACTTGACTATCATTGTTACACTGCCCTTGCTACACTAGACGAGCCTCACAACTATCGTGAGACTTTCACTGACCCTTTATAGCAAATTGCAATGAAAGAAGAACTTGATGCATTATCTAAAAACTATACTTGGGATTTGGTGACACTCCCCCCCGGAAAATCTGTGGTTGGTTGTAAGTGGATCTACAAGATTAAGACTCGCTCTGATGGGTCCATTGAGCACTACAAAGCTCGTATTGTTGCAAAAGGTTTTACATAGAAGTATGAGATTGATTATGAAGAGACCTTTACTCCGATGAGTCCGGTTGCTCGTATCTCATCTGTTCGTGCCCTCTTAACTGTTGCTGCTGCTAGTAAGTGAGATATTTTTTAGATGGATGTCAAAAATGCATTCCTTAATGAGGATTTAAGTGAAGAAATTTATATACAACCTCCTCTTAGTCTCTTTGTTGACTCAGACAAGGTTTGTCACCTTCGATGTGCACTTTATGGCCTTAAATAAGCTCCACGAGCTTGATTTGCCAAATTCAACTCTACCATCTCTCGCTTGGGTTACATGGCCAGTCATTATGATTCTGCCTTATTTCTTCGTCGCACTGATAAATGCACTATTTTACTTCTCCTGTATGTGGATGATATGATCATAATTGGTGATGACCTCAGTGACATTCAAGAACTCAAGGATTTTCTCAGTCAGTAGTTTGAGATGAAAGATCTTGGACATCTCAGCTACTTCTTGGGTCTTGAAATTACTCATTCTACAGATGGACTTTATATTACTCAAGCGAAGTATGCTTCTGAACTCTTGTCTCGAGTTAGACTCACTGATAGCAAGATTGTTGACACTCCAATTGAGCTTAATGCGCATCTGACTCCCTCAGGGGGGGAAACCATTGTCTAATCCCTCTCTTTACAGACGCTTGATTGGCAGCCTAATTTATCTCACTGTCACTCATCCAGACATTTCCTATGCTGTTCACCAGGTGAGCCAGCATTTGTCTGCTCCACGATTGACTCACAATGCTGCTGTTTTGCGCATTCTTCGATACCTAAAAGGCACTCTATTCCATGGTCTCTTCTACTCTACTCAATCTCCTCTTATTTTCCGTGCATTCTTTGATACTGATTGGGTAGGAGATCCCACTGATCGCAGGTCCACCACTGGTTATTGCTTTCTTCTTAGTTCTTCTTTGATTTCTTGGCGAAGTAAGAAACAAACTCATGTGGCCCGCTCCAGTACTGAAACAAAATATCGTGCCTTTGCTAATACCACATCTGAGCTTTTTTGGCTACGATGGCTTCTCAAAGACTTAGGTGTGTCTACATCCTCTACTACTCCTCTTTATTATGACAACCAGAGTGTCATTCATATTACTCACAATAATGTCTTCCGTAAACAGACTAAACACATCGAGATCGATTGTCATTTTATCCGTTATCATTTTGTCCATGGTGCTCTCAAGCTGATCTCAGTCTCCTCTAAAGATCAACTTGTAGATATCTTCACCAAGTCACATCCTAAGGGATGCATTCGTACTTTGGTTGACAACCTCAAGTTGGTCTCACATCTACCTTGAGTTTGAGGTGGGCTGTTAACGTGTATAGTGTTGTGGGCCTTAGGCACAACTAGATTACTTGTATAGCACACATTCTTGTACTACACTCTTACTTGTACTGCACTTATATGCCTCCTATATAATGGCATTCATGTATATTCTTTCATTTGAGAAATACAATACAATCATTCAGTATTTCTAACAATATATATATATATATATTATGTATAGTGTATAAAGGTTCATATTTAAAAAAGAAATGGTGATAACTTTTGTGATAGAGGAAAAGGTTAGTGTCTTGGAATAATGATAAAAAGAAATTATCATAGAACAGACACAATAAATTAAAATTCTATCATATTTTTAAAAAGAAAAAAAATATATATATATATTTTTTTATACAAGATAGAAATTCTACTCTAACCTAATCTAAGTGTATATGTATGTGAAACTCCCTCTTGGGGACTTGAACCCTGACCCTTGCCCCCCACACTCCACAAGCACTTATACTTGTGGAGTGACCATTGCACCAAAGGTGTGCGGTGGTAAAGAAATAAAATATCTAAAGGTTCAATTCCATGAGATATACTCCTTACATTCTCTCTCTCTTTAGAATTTTGGTCTGAATTTGCTTACTAGGACTCTGGACATCTTTTTTATTTTATTTTGCAATATCCATCCCAATGTTTAAGTTAGTGTAAAAATCAACAATTTAATATTCAACTATCCACCATAAATTTTGTAAACATTAGAAACTATGAGAGTATTAGGAACGTACACCCATACTATAAGCGTATTTAGGATATACGTTACTAACTTAGACTATGATTTGAATAGTAGATAGGTATCACAAATATTCTAAAAATAAGTTTTTTATCGTTGAATAAGAGATTTAGGATTCGATATCCTTGTCTACATCAAAAACTAATTAGTATCTTAGTCTGATGATAAAAAACACTCATTAAAAGCTGGTATCATTGGTTAAAAACTCTCAAAAAAAAAAAAATTTTGAAGTTTATGGTCCATCTAGCAAATACCCCCATATAATTTAGGCTAGATAGTTGCATTTAACTTTTATATAATTTTTTTTTTTAACTCTATCTACCTTCTATATTGAGCCTTATATCAAGTATCAACCACTTCTGTTTGACAGAGATACCACCTGATGATTACAGTAAACCCAGCTATTAATTACAAAAACTCAAATCAAGTGAATATATACGAGATAGTGTGTTAAAGATACATATAGATATTCTTATTTGTGTTTTCATCTTGCCACAATATATTACTCAACATCGGAGGCTATTCTATGTGTTCATTCAAGTTTTGAGGGTACAAAAAGACCAAAAATCACATTTCTCTTATTTGAAAATAAAGTATTATCGGGTTTTAGTTAGCTCAATTACTAAAATTTCTTGTTATGAAATAAGAAATTTAGAATTCCAATGCCACTTTAAAAAATAAAAAAATAAAAAAAAAATTAATTAGTGTATTGAACTGATTATAAAAAGTAATCATCATAAAATGGATGTCATAAGTTGAAATTATATCATATTTATCAAAAGCGAGAAAATAAAGTACTAGGTGTAAGAGTTTTGTAGCTCAAATGATATTTCTCCGTAACAGATACGTTTTTGGGTTCAAATTCTTCTTCCCAATTGCCAAATTAATAAAAAAAAAAATTATATAAAAAAATTAAAAAAAAAAAAAAAAAAAAAAAAAAACTAGATTACAAAAAGTACACTCCTTTAATTATAATTAGGTTTAAACAACTTGAATGATGCCTACTCTTCTCAAATGCTTGAAAGCAAGGAAAGTAAACTGAGGTTTAATTCTAAAAATTGGTGTATTCACTTTTCATTTTCACTTTTCTGTATTCATTTTAAGAATCTAAATATAGAAAGAAAAAAAGACCAATTTTCACATTTGGGTTTGTTTGGGAATCTGTTTTGAAGACATAATTTGAGTATAAAATACACCCCTCCGATTTGGCTATTGTTCCCTATTTTAGGAAAAAAAAAACATTTTTTTATTCGTTTACACAGGTCACTTCAATTATTGTGCTAGTCTAACTTAAAGGGACTTAACAGTTGGTGGGTTCTAGTTGTTTTCAAGAAATTATCGAGAATCTCACTCTACTCATTTTCACTAAAAATGAAAACATTGAAAGTGTATATTTATTTTTTTGTATTCAAATCAAAATTTTAGAATATTGAAAATGAAAACTGAGTACAAATCTTCAAACTAAACCAACTTTGTAATGATGGCTCTCACAAAAAAATGAAATGAATATAAAATAAATAGCAGATTTAGGTACAGTACTTAGGTGTTGTTCCTTAGGTTCCTCTTTTAAAATTCTGCTATATAGATTTTTTCTCATAAGATGAAAGTGTATTTTTTAATGAAGTAGTCATATGGCTAAATCTTAAAAAAATAACCTAAAAAACAACACCTAAAATACTGTACTTAAGTTTTTTCCTAAAATAAAACACCAACTTTTTTCTCAAGCCAAACAGCCTCTAAATGATCTAACTAAATCGAATTTATTTGTAAGAAAATTAATATCTTATTCAAGATAAAACCAAAAATGACCTAGAAAGTTCAAGCATGGCACTGTCTCTAATAATATATTGAAAATTTGTTTTGTAGTGCTGTATCGTAATCTTATATATATAGCCAATCGTTGTATTCATCGTTATACGAAGACGGACGGGATATTATAAAATTCATACAGATTCTACTGTGAATGAGAGGAGAGGGTGTATGGATGGCATTGGTCCCTCTGTTTGTAGGGCCTGTATGCCGGTCCCCAGTATCGGATTATATGCCAAATGTCTCTTAAGCAATGTAAGCTTGAGATTCCTATGTCCCTAATTATTGTCTTTGCATTCTTTCCATAGTCTCAGTAATGGTGCGTGCTTCAATTCCTGACCAAATTCTCTAGGGTTTAATTATTTAAATTGAAGCCACGCGCTTTAGGAACTTGGGTTTACTATTCTTTTAATAGGAAAACACATCCCTTAAGCTGGTGGATTTGTCATTTGTGGGAGCTCTAGAACTAGAGGACCCCAAAGCAGTAAAAATCTAAGAATAAGTTGCAGAAAAAAATGGTCCGGTAAAGAATTTCTTAATAAAATATTTTAAGCACATCTTTTACGAGAAATATAAATAAATTGTAAAAAAAATTTACTTTTTTTAAAAAAATTCTAAAATCACATAAAATATCATAATTTTGGTCATACTATCTACGTGATAGATTATGAGTGATAGATTTATGTGAAAGTGACTTATAGTCAATTATAATTTGTCACATAAGACAATTGTGACAAAAATTGTAAAATTTATGTGGTACTAAAATTACTCTCTTTTTTTGTCTTTAAAAAGTTTCTAAAAGTATTTTCTTAATTAATACTTTTAAGATATTGTTAACAAAATCCGATAAAAAAAGGGTTTGGGGAGCAATAAGAGTTTGTTAATCCAATAATTAGTTAATTATTAGTACTTATTAGTGAGGAATTCTAGGCAAGGCAAAAGATGTGAATTAGAACCCATCAACTGAAAAAAGCCTAGGACTTTTTCACTAAACTAAATTTGGGTTTGATACCATGTCTTAATCACTTTCAATAATTCTGGAGTAAGTGGGGGGGATCTTTGTCTTTCAAGGGTCAACCCCTTCTCCCTCTTCTATTACTCACTGTTGCTAATTTGACATCAAACTTTTCAGAAATATATTCTTCTCCTTTTTCTATTTGTTGAGATAAAAAATACACTTAAAAATTTGACTACGCATATCGATTATTCTAAGTTCCAACGGTAGCAAATCTCTAAAAGAAGCTGGATATGGCTCTTGGTTGGGTGGGTAGAATCATGGGGATGATAAAAAAATTGGAAGTGTGGAGAAGATCTCACTTTTTTAAACATATGATAATTAGTTTCATCATGGAAAAAAAAGTATAGGCAGATTGTATGCTCTCTTCCCTATCCTTAATAAGACTATTAAAATTGTGTGTCATTAGAATTCATTCCAATAGAAAACTTAAGTTATTTAAATAAATATTTATGTGAATATGCTAAATCATCAATAATGGCCAATTTCTACTAATATCTTGAGACTTCAACTTAACCTCTCAATACATAAATAATTTGGAAGTAAGATTCCATTATTCTAATCTTTAAAATTTATTTTATTTGTATCATATTATAATTTTATATTGTATATAGTTTTATTATATTGTAAATATTTTTTTTTAATTTTGAATATCTATTAAAAAAAATCAGTTTGGATATGAAAAACTTAAAATATATGAAGAATAAAAAATTTAATTGAATCTCAAATAGTATCTCTTGATAATTTTGATACTGGCAATTTAAAAAAAAAAAAATCTCTCAAATCAATAAAAAAAAATTCATCAAAAAGAGTTGGAATATAATGAAATAACACAAAAAAAAAATAACACTAGAAATAATTATAATGATATTCAACATAACTATGAATATTGATTATATTATATGTAGTTGCACGATTTTCCTGGCCCAAATTCGATTGATCAGGTCCTGGCCCAAAGCGCAACCCACAATAAATATTTGTAGAGGATAGGTCAAAGAACTTGGCCTCAGCGTGTCTATTCAGTCTGATGCATGGGCAATATGGTTGCAGAAAATAAAGACATGAAAATGGATCTCTCGCGTATAAGTTTATTTCTTTAGTTCCTTATACAGAAATTTTCGTCCCCTTCTCTAAAGGACTCCACTACATTATATAGTTCCCTTCTCTCATCTCAACCCTACACTTGTTGACTATCTAAGCACCTACTTGAGTGGCTGTCCCATCAGACGCCTTCATCTCTCCCCATGTGAGTTGCAGAGGCCAAGGCGGTACTGTTCAGGGGTCATTTCCTCATTAATGCGGCCAAGAGGGTGGTTGGGGCGCAATTAATGTGGTGGTAGCTCTCCATGGGATATTTTGAATTTTATTCATTTTATATGTTGGGAGGATGAACTGAAGTGGCTGGGGAGAGCTCCTCGTATGGGCTTCGTGAGGTCCGAGGAAGAGTTACTCCTCGGACAGGTTTCCTTGGCGTTTATTGGGATTGAGTAATGCTTCATACGTGGTTTCTCTTCGGACAGGACGCTCCTCGGACGGGCCTGAATTTGGAATGGCCCATCATATTGGGCCGGGCCCCACATTAGCCCCTCAAAACTCCGGTTTCTATCTCCCTCCGAGGAGGAAAAGACGGGGTTTTGATATTTGGGAGAGGGTGGAAATAAGGAGAGCGCGTGGCGCGCGTGCGGACCGTTACTTCTGACGCGCTGCAATTTACGAGGCGCGGACATTAACTTCTGGAGGCGTTATGTTCCCTCATCCAACGGTGTGGCGTAGATCGAACGGCTATCGTTTTTTCCGTATCTTTAGGCAGGAGCGATCTTTTCTCTCTCTTCTTGGCTATATAAGACGTCATAGGGGTTCAGTTTCTTCTTTATCTGCATTTCACAAACCTTTGAGGCTTCCAGAGAACTCCATCGAAACCCCAGAGATACACGAACACTTGCGACCGTTACGCCATCGTAGCCGTTTTTGTGAAGCGTTTCGTCCATGAGGGATTCCCAGGCGCCTCATTTGAACGTTTTGTGAAGGTACCAGTACATTTCGTTCATCTTGCTGTTTCAATTTCCTCCTCGGACTCTACTTTTTTTTTCTGAGTCTTTACTTTTGTTCCCCGGTTCAGTCCAGATGGGTAGATTTGAGAAATTAGTTAACACCCCCGCCGCTATGGAGGCTTTTAGGGCTAAATATCACATTCCCCCGGGGGTTGGGTTGCGGTACTGTCCTCTTGAAGGAATATTGACAGATAGGCGTACGGGAGAAGTCGTTATCCCCATGATTGCCTTTATAGAGGGAGGGATGACACTTCTCATGCGTAGGATTACAAGGGAGTACTTGTTCAACCATAGGTTGACGCCGTACCAGTGTACCCCGAATATGTTTAAGATACTAGGCTGTGTAGACGTCTTAAACGAGCGGATGAATCTAGGCCTTACTTGGCACGATGTGGCTTATCTGTACGAATGTCATCGCCTCGGGGATGAGGGGTATTATCTTAAATCCCGGAATGAGGACGTTAGGTTGATCTCTTGTCTCCCAATATCCAATAAGACAGTGAAGAATGACTTCCTTATTGCTTCTGGGGAGTGGTTCGACGGTATTCATTGTCCAACTCGGGCAGGAAACCCAGGT
Source organism: Quercus lobata (assembly GCF_001633185.2). Lineage (NCBI taxonomy): Eukaryota > Viridiplantae > Streptophyta > Magnoliopsida > Fagales > Fagaceae > Quercus > Quercus lobata. The sequence goes on from NC_044909.1 coordinate 39,748,470, forward strand.
GCGGCGTCTCTAGGATTGGTCCCTTTTGGGATAGGATTTAGCATTGAGGGGTTACACCTTTTGCTTTCTTTATAATTGGAAGATTTCGTGGACTAATCCTCTTTTCCTTGATTGTTTTCAGATAAAATTCACGTCGCCCCTCGGCTAAACTTTGTGAACGTGCCAGCGCTGAACTACCTTCTTAGGTCGGAGATCTACGTTTCCGAGGACGGGCAGTTGCGTGCTGCCCATCTGGTTTTGGGCTATCAACCCCTGAGCAGCTCTTTCCAGGCTATCGGTCACGCTATAAGGGCTGGTAGTCCGAGGTTGGCTAGGATTGACGTGTCCAGGGACGGGTTCCTAGCTGAACACGATCTGCCACCAGTTGTGTTGCCCGGTGTTAGAGATCCCTACTTGGCAGAGCAGCTACCTCCGCCGAACGAGCCTGGTGCTGCCGCTCAGGTTGAAGAGGAAGCTGAATCATCTCGTCTTTCCCTTGAGGCAGAGATAGACGAGTTTCATTTTGAGGAGGAAGTTCAACAGACCCCCTGGTGGAATTTTCTGATACCGAAGGAGAGCGGGACCGACATTCTGCAGTTGGTGTTCCTTCCATCGTTATCTGCTCGGACGATACTTCGGACGAGGAGATAGAGCCCATGGCAGAAAAAGGAAAAACTTTAAAGGAGCTGATGGCCTCCCGAGGGAAAGGCCGGTTGTCGAAAGGACAGTCCTTGAAGGCGCCAACTCCACCACAGGGCAAGACCCTCCCTCCTGTGGCCCCTACGGATACCTCAGACCTTGGCCTTAAGGTTAATCCGGACTTAAAGAAGAAAAGGACGGCCGACACTCCTGAGGAGGGCGAGGTGGTTGCCCAGCCGACCAAGCAGCAAAAAACCACTCGCGTGCCAAGGAGCAGAAGGGGCAACTCCTCGGAGAGTCGAGACGAGGAGACTCTTGCGGATGTACGTGCTACCCCGCGTGTATGGGGCCCCAGATTGGAGCTGGATGGGGTGGCCATCCCCTACAATACTTCGATCCGAGAGTACAATCGGGGCCGGGCAGGCTACGTGGCCGAGGCCTTAGAGCAGCCCCTACTCCTTCCTCGGGATATGGAGGCCTATAGGCGGTTCTCTCAGCCCGAGATCTTTCTATCCCTTAAAAGGGATCTCGCGATGGTAAGTAATCCTTTTACTGTTTCATTAACTTATTTGACCTTAGATTACAGCAATCTTGTTTCGTTTGTAGATCACCCAGCAGGTATTCGTGGCTGAGGAATTTTGCCGTGGTAACAGCAGTCGGGCTGAGGTCGAGAACCAGGCGCGAGCGGAGGTGGAGAAAACCTTGGGGTCCCTCCAGCACGATTACACTGAACTTATGGACAAGCTCAAGGAGTCGGAGAACCGGCGCAAGTCTGCAGAGGCTGGTTTGAAAAGTGCTGAGGCCCAGGCGGAGGACCAGCGCAAGGAACTGTTCTCGACCCAAATTAACCTTGCCACCGAGAAACAGGCAGTGCAGGATCTCAAGACCACTCTGCAAAGGGTCGAGGATGAGCTGCGACGGGCCAAAGAGGAGGCCCAACTGATCCGAGAGGCCACAGAGGCTGAGAAGAGTGCCGCACGCCAGCTCGGGGCCGAAGAGACGGAGGCCAGGCTATCCGAGGAAATCCCCGAGGTATGCCGGGAGTATTGCGATATTTCATGGTCTCGTGCCCTCGACGCCGCAGGAGTTCTTGCTGACTCGGCGCTGAGACTGCCTGAGAGCATCTTCTATCCTAAGGAGATCCGAGCGCATCCTGATGGTGTCCAAGCTGCCTCTGAGCAGGATCTGGCGACGCCTGATGCTGTCCTTGTGCCTGATATGGCGAATGATCCTGTCGTAGACTCTACCATCGAGGTTCCGCCTCTTCAGCCTGAGCAGAAAGGAGATCCTCCTGCTGAGGCTTAGCCCTCTAGGCTTTTGATCTTTGTACTTTTTCCTTTTTTGACCGAGAGTCGTCCAATTTTCCCGCTCTTTTGTAAGGACCTCTCCTTCTAATGTACTCGGAATATCAATATAAAATGTTCGTTTTGCTTACTATGGATGCACGTCAGTAGCGCTCTTCTTTGAACATTTGCAATTATGTAGATACAGATAAACGGTCAAGATAAAAATGGGTTTTTGGGCTGCGCATCTGAGGGTTGCGATGGTGCCAGACTGCGCGCGCGTTATTAAAATGGTTTCCTTTAAGTAGTGATCTCCCAATCTACCATAAGCAATAATTTCCCCCAAGTCTGTGGCCCGAGGAGCCATGCAGGACTTAGGTTCTGTTTAAAGCTATGAATAGTTGTCTTAAGTATTAATTTCCCCTTAGTCTGTGGTCCGTGGAGCCATGCAGGACTAGGTTCTGTTTAAAACTTATATTAGTAATAATTTCCCCCAAGTCTGTGGTCCGAGGAGCCGCAGGACTTGGGTTCTGTTTAAAACTATGAATGCAGGACTTGGTTCTGGAGTCTGTTTAAAACTATGAATGGTTGCCTTAAGTATTAATTTCCCCTTAGTCTGTGGTCCGTGGAGCCATGCAGGACTAGGTTCTGTTTAAAACTTATATTAGTAATAATTTCCCCCAAGTCTGTGGTCCGAGGAGCCATGCAGGACTTGGGTTCTGTTTAAAACTATGAATGGTTGCCTTAAGTATTAATTTCCCCTTAGTCTGTGGTCCGTGGAGCCATGCAGGACTAGGTTCTGTTTAAAACTTATATTAGTAATAATTTCCCCCAAGTCTGTGGTCCGAGGAGCCATGCAGGACTTGGGTTCTGTTTAAAACTATGAATGGTTGCCTTAAGTATTAATTTCCCCTTAGTCTGTGGTCCGTGGAGCCATGCAGGACTAGGTTCTGTTTAAAACTTATATTAGTAATAATTTCCCCCAAGTCTGTGGTCCGAGGAGCCATGCAGGACTTGGGTTCTGTTTAAAACTATGAATGGTTGCCTTAAGTATTAATTTCCCCTTAGTCTGTGGTCCGTGGAGCCATGCAGGACTAGGTTCTGTTTAAAACTTATTTTAGTAATAATTTCCCCCAAGTCTTTGGTCCGAGGAGCCATGCAGGACTTGGGTTCTGTTTAAAACTATGAATGGTTGCCTTAAGTATTAATTTCCCCTTAGTCTGTGGTCCGTGGAGCCATGCAGGACTAGGTTCTGTTTAAAACTTATATTAGTAATAATTTCCCCCAAGTATGTGGTCCGAGGACCAAGCAGGACTTGGGTTCTGTTTAAAACTATGAATGGTTGCCTTTAGTATTAATTTCCCCTTAGTCTGTGGTCCGTGGAGCCATGCAGGACTAGGTTCTGTTTAAAACTTATATTAGTAATAATTTCCCCCAAGTCTGTGGTCCGAGGAGCCATGCAGGACTTGGGTTCTGTTTAAAACTATGAATGGTTGCCTTAAGTATTAATTTCCCCTTAGTCTGTGGTCCGTGGAGCCATGCAGGACTAGGTTCTGTTTAAAACTTATATTAGTAATAATTTCCCCCAAGTATGTGGTCCGAGGACCAAGCAGGACTTGGGTTCTGTTTAAAACTATGAATGGTTGTCAGTAGCCCAGCAAGCAGCTGATAATCATGAAAGAAAAACGTATGCTAAGCCATTCTCATTAATAATAATATCTTCTGAGGTTATTTACATTCCATGGTCGAGGTACAGCTTTTTCATCTAAATCTTCTAGGTAGTAGGCGCCTATTCCGGCCACGGATGTGACACGGTATGGTCCTTCCCAATTGGGCCCCAACTTGCCCCAAGAGGGGTTCTTTGCGCTGCCAAGAATCTTCCTCATTACGAGATCACCTGGCCCCAGAGGCCGCGGTTTGACGTTAGCATCATACCCTTGTCTCAGCTTCTGGTGATAATAGGCCACATGAATCATCGCTTTTTCCCTTCTTTCTTCGGCTAAGTCCAGACTCCGTTCCAATAACTCGTCGTTATCGCTTGGGGTAAACGATCTAGACCTCAGCGTGAGAAAGTTATTCTCAATCGAGAGCACGGCCTCAGCCCCGTAAGTCATCGAGAAGGGGGTCTCATCGGTCGATCGTCACGGCGTCGTCCGGTAAGTCCATAGGACATGGGGGAGCTCTTCTACCCATCTCCCCTTCGCCTCGTCCAACCTCTTTTTCAGTCCGTTCACTATGACCTTGTTCACGGCTTCGACCTGCCCATTTTCCTGAGGGTAGGCGGGGGTGGAATATCGGTTGATGATTCCAAACTCGCGGCAATACTCCCTAAAGTTTTTACTGTCGAACTGCAGACCATTGTCGGAAATGAGTGTTCGCGGGGTCCCGAAGCGGGTGATGATGTTCTTCCAGATGAATTTCTGGGCGTCCACGTCCCTAATGTTGGCCAATGGTTCAGCCTCCACCCATTTAGTGAAGTAATCCGTTCCGACTATTATGTATCGCTTGTTCCCTGCGGCCTTGGGGAAGGGTCCAACTAGATCAAGGCCCCATTGTGCGAACGACCATGGACTCGAGAGGGGGTTGAGAACTCCTCCGGGTTGGTGGATATTCGGGGCGAATCTTTGGCACTGATCGCATTTCTTAGCGTATTCTTGGGCCTCTCTCTGCATGTTCGACCACCAGTACCCCTGGGTAAGTGCCCTGTGTGCCAGCGATCTCCCCCCGGTATGACTTCCACAAATCCCCTCGTGTAACTCCTCAAGCAGTGATTCGGATTCTTCTGGGTGTACGCAGAGTAGGTACGGTCCAGAATAGGAACGCCGATATAGTTTGTGGTCCTCCGACAGCCAAAACCGAGGAGCATTCCTTCGTATCTTCTCGGCTTCCAACTTTTCTTCCGGCAAGACGTCGTTTTGCAGGAAGTTCTTTATGGGATCCATCCAGCTGTGACTCTTTCTGATCTGGTGGACTCTGGCAGGGCCTCTACTGATGGGACTTGCCTGGGCTAGATCTTCAACCAGGATCACTCGCGGCAGATTATGTGCCGAGGACGTGGCGAGAGTGGCCAGCGAGTCCGCATGGGTGTTGCCACTCCTGGAAATGTGTGTCAGATTGAAGGACTCAAAATTCGTCTGCAGCCGCTTAACTTGTCCCAGATACTCTTGCATCCTAGTATCTCGGGCTTCCAGCTCACCCATCACCTGTCCGACTACCAGTCTGGAGTCCGAGAACGCTTCTATCATTTTTCCGCCCATCCTTTGAACCATCGTCATCCCTTGAAGTAAGGCTTCGTATTCGGCTTCATTGTTCGTAGCCGAGAATCCGAGCCTTAATGATTTTTCAATGGCAGCACCGTCCGGGGATATTAAAACTATCCCAACTCCTGACCCTCTCTGGTTGGCTGCGCCATCTACGTAGACCTTCCAATGCGTGTTCCTCCCTGTTGAAATCGCACCAACCGACTTCCCATCCATGTCCCTCTTCTCGGTTATTGTTTCTATGGAGGGCTCAGCAAACTCCGCTACCAAGTCTGCGAGGACCTGCCCTTTGATGGAGGATCTGGGCATATATTTTATATCAAAGGCTCCCAAGAGCGCACTCCACATGGCGATCCTTCCTGTATAGTCAGCGCTTCGAAGCACTGCTCGGAGGGGAAGCTGAGTCAGAACGATGACCGTGTGCGCCTGAAAGTAATGAGGAAGTTTTCGGGTTGCATGCACTATTGCCAGAATTGCCTTTTCTAAAGGTAGGTATCGCACCTCGGCCTCATGTAGTGATTTGCTCACATAGTACACCGGTCGCTGCACCCCATTATCATCCCGTATCAGTACCAGGCTTACAGCGTGGGGAGCTACGGCGATGTAGGCAAACAGCACCTCATCCGCCTCAGGGCTGGACATGATGGGTGGTCGGGACAGGTAGTCTTTAAGTCGCTGGAAAGCCTGAACGCAGTCCTCCGACCATGTAAACTCTTTCCACTTGTTTATCAGGAGGTAGAAAGGCCGACATCGATCCGCCGATCTCGATATGAACCGGTTCAATGCCGCAATCATACCAGTGAGCTTCTGTACTTCCTTCGGGTTCTGAGGAGCCTGTAGGCTGTTAATAGCTTTGATTTGATCGGGACTTACTTCTATTCCCCTGTGGGTGACCATATACCCTAGGAATTTCCCAGACCCGACCCCGAATGAACATTTGGAGGCATTCAGCCGCAACCGGTGCTCCCTTAATATGGTGAAGATTGTTCCGAGGTCCTTCACGTGCTCGGACGCCCTTCTACTCTTGACGACCATGTCATCTATATAAACCTCAATGATCTTGCCCAGTTGTGGTTCAAACATCCGAGTCATCATTCTTTGGTAGGTTGAGCCTGCGTTCTTTAGCCCAAACGGCATCACCTTGTAATGATAGTTTCCGATGGGCGTCATGAAAGCCGTTTTCTCTTGGTCCTCTAGCGCAAGTGGTATCTGATGATAGCCTTGGAAGGCGTCCAGGAAGCTCATTCGAGGGTGCCCCACGGTTGCATCCACCAATCGATCAATTCGTGGTAGGGGGAATGGGTCCTTTGGGCATGCCTTGTTCAGGTCCGTGAAGTCTACGCAGACCCTTCATTTCCCTGTCTTCTTCTTTACCACCACCGTGTTTGCCAGCCACTCTGGGTAAAAGACCTCTTTGATAGCCCCCGCTCTTTTTAGCTTTGCCACTTCGTCTTTTACGGCACTAGCATGCTCCTTTGAAGGGCGTCGGGGTGGCTGCTTCTTCGGAGTGGAAGAGGGGTTGACGTTCAGGTGGTGACAAATAAGGCTGGGATCGACGCCCGGGGCGTCGTAAGCTTCCCATGCGAACACGTCGACATTTTCTCTAAGAAATCCGACCAGTTCCTCCTTTTCTTGAGAGGGCAATTCCGAGCCGACCAGAAAGAACTTCTCCGGGTCGTCGTTGACAACGATTTTATCTAAACTTTCACACCTTATCTCCTCGGCCAGTCCGTCGTCCTGCTCTGCCGAGGCGGCTGATTGCTATAAACTTTCAGGGGCCGAGGACTCGGCATGGGGCTGATGTAAGACGGCGGCCACCATACACTGCCTGGACACGGCCTGATCTCCTCGGATCTCTTCCACTTGTCCTTTGGATGGGTATTTCACCTTCTGATGAAGTGTGGAGGTTACGGCTTCCAAGGCGTGGATCCATGGCCTGGCGACTATCGCGGTGTAGGGTGAGTAAACGTCGACGACGATAAAATTCACTTCCACCACCTCCGTCCCAGTCTGTATGGGTAGTCGGATTTGTCCTTTTGGCATAACCATTCTTCCCTCGAAGCTAAGAAGAGGGGAGTCATAAACTGCCAAATCTTCTGGCTTCAGGTCCAGCCCCTTGTATAGATCAGGGTACATTATCTCTACTGCACTTCCCGAATCCACCAACACCCTTTTCACGTCAAAGCCCCCAATCCTCAGAGTGACCACCAAGGCATCATCGTGAGGTTGAATAGTTCCTCTCTTATCCTCATCCGAGAAACCCAGTATCGAAGAGCTCCCCTTTTTTGACCTTTTGTGTTCCCTCTGCCTGCTCCCGGAGGGGAGCCGATCAACAGCTAACACCCTGGGGATGGGTGGTCCCGTTCTTCCTGGTGCAGCGAAGATGACATGTATCGTCCCGGTGGGTGGTCTTAAGGTCACGTCCTTTCGAGGTTCTTGTGTTGCTTGGCCAGTGTGGCCACTCGATGGGTGCAGCAGGTGACGTAACTTTCCTTCTCGGACCAACTAATCCAGATGATTCCACAGATTCCTGCAGTCCTCGGTAGTGTGCCCATGGTTTTGATGATAGTGGCAGTACAGGTTCTGGTTACGTTTGGAAGGTTCCCCAGCCATCTTTCCCGGCCACCGGAAATAGGGTTCATCTCTTACTTTCTCCAGTACCTGTTGTACGGGCTCTCTGAATATGGCATTCACTGTTTGCGGGTTGCTCTGCCCAGCCTGTCGCGAAAAATCTCTCCTCGGCTGACCATGATTGTGCCGTTCCGACCTGAAATCATTTGCTTTGGGGTGGATAACCTTCTCCTTCCCCCTCCCTTGCAGCTGATCTTCCTCCACTCTTTTGTACTTGTCTATCCTATCCCTCAACTGATCAACGTTGGCAACCGGTTTGCCAGTGAGGGATTTCCTTAAGCCATGGTCGGTGGGAGGCCGCTTTTGAACGTGCTGATAGCGACAGCATCGTGATTGTCATCCAGGTCATTATATACTTCCCAGTATCTATCGGAGTATGCTTTCAGAGTCTCTCCCTCGTGCATGGACAAGGACAATAGCGAACCGAGGGGCCTGGGGACTCTGGTGTTGGTGATAAAGCGAGAGCAGAAATCCCGAGTGAGCTGCTTGTAAGAGCTTATGGAATTTGTCTTTAGGCCGTTGAACCATCTCATCGCCATTGATCCCAAGCTGGACGGGAAGATTTTACACATAAGGGCCTCATTTTGCGAGTAGATCGCCATCTTTTGGTTAAATTGACTCACATGCTCTACCGGGTCTGATCGACCGCTATAGATGGCGAACGTCGGTTGGTTGAACCGTCAAGGCAGCTCAGCCCCTTCAATTCTATACGTGAAGGGGGACCTTGAAACCTGATCCAACGCCTTCTTCATGGCGTCGTTTCCCGAATCCTTACTAGATGGGCTCTCATACTTCCGCACAGGGCGTAGTTCCTTTTCGTAGGTAAAGGTTTCACTTGGGGGGGTCCTTGACCTCCGTCGGTAACTCACATCCTCCGCATTAGAGGACTTGTCTGAGTCTGAAGGAGATCGCCTTCGCTGTGCTCGTCGTAGCTTCCTCTTCAGATCATCTATCTCTCGCTGCATGGCCTGGTGACTATTTCGCTTCTGGGACACGTGACTACCTATCTGAGTGTGACTCTGGCTTGTCCGGATAGTACGCACACTTCCCTCACGATTTCCCCTGTGGCCTGGGTTGACGGGGTTATTTTGCCTCTGGGACTCGGCGGGTTGTGTCTGTTGGGAGTTAGCCTGGTGAGGATTCTCCTGGTGCGGACCTAGTTCTGCCATGCTTGACCGTTGTGCTAGCTGATGCTCTAGTTCTTCCCACAGACGGCGCCAATTGTAGTTGCACGATTTTCCTGGCCCAAATTCGATTGATCAGGTCCTGGCCCAAAGCGCAACCCACAATAAATATTTGTAGAGAATAGATCAAAGAACTTGGCCTCAGCGTGTCTATTCAGTCTGATGCATGGGCAATATGGTTGCAGAAAATAAAGACATGAAAATGGATCTCTCGCGTATAAGTTTATTTCTTTAGTTCCTTATACAGAAATTTTCGTCCCCTTCTCTAAGGGACTCCACTACATTATATAGTTCCCTTCTCTCATCTCAACCCTACACTTGTTGACTATCTAAGCACCTACTTGAGTGGCTGTCCCATCAGACGCCTTCATCTCTCCCCATGTGAGTTGCAGAGGCCAAGGCGGTACTGTTCAGGGGTCATTTTCTCATTAATGCGGCCAAGAGGGTGGTTGGGGCGCAATTAATGTGGTGGTAGCTCTCCATGGGATATTTTGGATTTTATTCATTTTATATGTTGGGAGGATGAACTGAAGTGGCTGGGGAGAGCTCCTCGTATGGGCTTCGTGAGGTCCGAGGAAGAGTTACTCCTCGGACAGGTTTCCTTGGCGTTTATTGGGATTGAGTAATGCTTCATACGTGGTTTCTCTTCGGACAGGACGCTCCTCGAACGGGCCTGAATTTGGAATGGCCCATCATATTGGGCCGGGCCCCACATTATATATGTAGCATTTTAAAAAAAATACATATATCACTCACCAAACTTTATTGGCAATAGTAGAAAGAAATTTTTTTTCCAATATTACAATTGATAAAATCCAACTTTGGATCAATTGGATTAGTCATTTGATTAATTGAAAAATAAGATGTTAGCAAAATGTACATACAAAAGCTTAATTAGTAAATTTGCATTTCAAGAAGAAAGAAGCATTTAAATATTGTATTGATATAAAAAAATTATTAATTAAAAATAAAAAGTACCGCAATTAAAGTTTTCGTCTTATGCATTAAATTATACTGAATTGACTCTTACCTTCAATAAAAAAAAAAAAAATATATATATATATATATATAGTAAATAATAATATTCCATTAATTATATTTTTCTTATGAAAGTTAAGGGCTAAAGAAAAAGTTTCCAACCCTTTATATAAAACTATAAATTTATTTTATTGCCATTTTTTAAAATATTTTAAATAAAATTGTATGGGCCAGTTAATCAGAAAGTATTATTAAAAGCAGTACTAACTTGGCCCTATGGCCCTATCCGAGGACTTTAAACCATTCAAGGAGGCCCAAATAAGGCTATGAGTAGAATAAAGTTAAGAAAGGAGTGGAGGCAATGTGAGATGAGTCCAATAAGTGTCCGAAAACAAAAGTATTCTTGGCAACATGTGTCCGAGGTGAATCTGAGTACCTTATCATTATGGAATTACTACGAGATTCTCGGCAACATGTGTCTGAGGTGAATCTGAATACTTTATCATCACGGACTTACTACGGGATTACGTCATAGCTGAGGGTAAGACATTGGACCAGGGATAAAAGTAAAAAGGCAGACAAATATCTTCAAAGGCTGTGACCTCTGCATTAATTGCCTCTCAACCAACTCTCTAGCCGCATTAATATGGAAGTGATGCCTGAATAGTGATCAAACAGCCTTACAGCTACTGGTTGATGGTTCCAGAAAGTGTTGGATGGAACAGAAAGGAGTCCCTATGTTTGGAAAGGATGACATGAAGATTGCAGTATATAACCTGGAAGAATGCACTGAAAAGAGGATGGAATTTTTTTGGGAACTCTAATACAATTTACTTCTAGAAGAAAACCATATGAACCAAAATAACATAGTTGATTCCGATGATAAATTCAATAATCTTATCTGTGTCATATCATCTTAAATCGTTAAGTTTAATTGTTTTTCTTCTGAGATAAATCTAGTTCTTCTACCCACGCTCTACAAATTTATTGTTTGAGACGTTAACGTTTGAGTCCAACCCAGTTTTGGGATCAATACAATTTCAGTCCCTACAAAAATAAATTTATATTTTATTTATATTTATATTTATATTGGTATTTTGAAAATAAGTTTAATGAATATGGAATTTGGAATAAAACTTAACAATCGGGTTAAAAAAAATATTCCAACTGACTCATGCACTCCCCTAGATGCCTCCATTAATAACTTGATCTACTATTTTCTTTTTTTTCTTTTTTTTTTTTTATTCTTTCAGGTTAGGATATATTCAGAATAGAAGGAGATGAGGAGAGAGAAGAGGAAATAAGAGGGAAGGTGGTTGGAATATACAGTTTTCATCTCCGTCCATCCAAACGTAATGTTAATTTGTATATTAATATTAGGGTTCATTTTAACGGCATTTCCTTTAAATCTCTTCTTCTGAATCCTAGTCTTCCTCCATCCAAACATTTTTTTTTTTTTCTTGGTGCTAAATTCCAGAAGGTCAAGCAAAAGTATACATAAAAGAAAAGGCAGTGAAGAGAGGATTGGTGGGGAAAAGGTTCTCATGCGTTAAAGAGGTTTACATTTAGAGGGTGTTTGGTTTACCGTGATGTTACATTACTCTATAATATTATGTTATTATAATTTTATATTAATGTAGTCTCAATACAAGAATGCAATATTACATTGTTTAGGAAGATGATGAAATTAAAATGATATGATATATTTTGTAATTTTAAATTATGGTAGTGTTAGAAGAAAAAAAAATAAACTAAAAACTTTAATATCACATCATCATAATATATATCACATCACATTAAAAACATATCACAGCTAACCAAACGCCTCCCTCAGACACCAGCTCATTAAACATACGGACTGCTGCACAACCCAAAGCTTCTTGATTTTGGCTTTTTCAAAAATAGGAAGGTCCTGTGAGGAATCGATGGTACTTTGCCAGGCCGCCAGAGATCTACACCATCTGCATTAGAAAGAAGAGTATATGCATTGAATCAGTTGGCAGGTCGACTATCAACGGTCAACACCAAAAGTAAGTACAAAACACAAAAGGCAATACAAAAAAGGAAAGAAAAAATGATTAGGGGAAAATTTGTATAATGTTGGTTAGATGTCGCATCTTAGATTGACCAATTAAATTCAATGATGTGGCTTTATTGATCAATGAACCACAAACAATTTTATCTTCTTTCAAGAATAACTAAATTGAATCAAATTGTTCATTGGTCAGCACAAACTCATTGTTGGATTTAGTTGGGTCATATCTTAAATTGACCAATTAAATTCAACCATGTGGTTTTATTGATCAATGAACCACGATAATTTTATCTTCTTTCAAGGACAACTAAATTGAATCAAATTGTTCATTGATCAGCACAATCTCATTGTTGTATTTAGTTGGGAACTTAAGATATAGCACCTAAATAATCATACTTAAGTTTTAGCCAATCGATAAGAACACAACTGGCAGACATGGAGTAGTTGACGCTTGTGTTTGTTACCTCAGTTTTTAAGACTCAATTACTGATTGATTGCCGGTTTTAAGTCTCAAACGTTTGTTTGTTGCCTCAATCTTTCTATGCATAATTGTTGGACAATGGCAAAGGTGACAAGAGGGCTATCTCTTGTGTCAGTTGTATGGAGTGAGCCTCTTACACTATAAGAGTTTCATGTATCTATGAGGTCCACATATTAAGAAACCTTCACGTAGCCAACTTGGGAGATAATTTTCAGTAGGATGAAGGCCCCTAGCTTTTGAAAATCCCCCCTTTATAAATATATATATATATATATATTAAAAAGACATAAAATTTAACAAATTAAATGTTACTACATTTTTTATGTAAATGACTATTGCATTTTTCCCTCTTTTATTACTCTCATAGTAATTAACTCATTAAACCAATGTGTATTCAAGTTAAATATTCTCCAAACCTACTTAATGAATGACAAATTTTAAATACAATACCTTTGGTATTATTCCTTAGATATCCCATCTAAATTTCAGCCACCTATCAAAATTTTAAAAAAAAATAATAATCAACAACAACACTAAAAATCAATCTCCTTTCGTCTTTTTTTCCCTCATTTTTCTCTTGAGTGTGTTAAAAGTTAAAATTGAAAACTCATTTCAAACAAAACCCTAGAATTAGAAAAATCATAGCCAAATCTCCATGACTAAAACTACCAGTCACCAGATCCTACACCACCATCAATAGTGGTGCTCATCAGTGTGACCTCCTCGTCTCTCTCTCTCTCGGGAAAGGATCGAACAGCTTTCGCTTCCATCCAACGAATCGATGATGCAACTATGGATTGATGAAGGTAGAGAGAATATGACATAGTTGTGGATAGCTTTCACTTCCATCCATCAATTGAATCGATGAAATCAGAGAGAATCTGAAGAAGACATGGTTTCTTGTAGGTTTGTTTTTTGTGGGGGGGGGGGAGGGAGGACAAAAAAACAAAAGTAGGAACGAAAAAGAAAAGGCAAAAAAATAATTTTTTAATGCCCTTTTAAAAAAAAAAAAATTTAAGGATCAGTATCTAAGGAATAGTATCTAATTTCCACCATTTAATAATAGCTTTTATTTTTTGCATTTGGGGAGTACAGATAAAGCCTTGTATTTTAAAAATAAAATAAAATTTAATGAAAGGACAATTTTTTTATTTTTGTGCTTAGGAATTAGATATATTTATTGCATTTATCATCTATACTAAATAAGTTTTTCCTTTAGTTGTTATTTTTATATTTTTCTTATATTTACTTGTACATGTTTAAGCATGTAAAGTGATTATTGTTTAAATTAGTTGTATTTTTATATTAAGTATAATCTAACTGTGTAATCTCTAATTTATTTAATAAAAGATCTTGATCTAAAATGTTTGTGGGACATTTTATATAATAAAAAATTATTAGATTAAAGAGAAGTTATTCACCATTGCATAATGTGAATATATATAGTTATAAGAAGAAATGATAAGAGACACACACACACACACACAAAAAAAAAAGTGGTTCTCAATTCTCATAGCAAGATGAACAATGTCATAAATAATTTTAATTAATAATTGCTTCACAATACAAATAAATAGAATACCTTTACAGTAACTGATAATATATACTGAAAATATCTCTAAAAGAAATTAAACAATTTTCAAGTGAGCTATCTTATATTAGCTCATATCTTATGAGTTCATAACTAATTATATCTTAAAAATGATTAAGATAGTTTAGTAGAGATAAAATTCTATTACAAAAACATTAAGTGGCTTATAAAGTTGAGTTCTAAAAGCGTGACCATGACCAGTGGTGTACAGGCATAGCCCGTCACTGACGAAACCGACTAGAACTGAACTGATTTGCCGCCTTGAGTCTCCACCGCAAGTGTTAGGCACGGTGATTGGCAGCAATTTTCAAGCACCGAAGTCGGCCGGTACTGTTGTCGACGAAGGTTTTTGGATTTCGACGAACACCGAACTGAACCGAACCAATTTTCTTATATATATATACATCTATATATATATATATATATATTAAAACTTGAGATTTCTACCCCCTTTACATCAGATCTAAGATTTCCACCCCCATCAACAACATAAAACCCACCACCATTTCAACTTCCGATCTTCAAGCCACCTCTATTTTTACCACCACTCAAGTTAGATCTATAAGTTGTCGACTCTGCCACCATCATTTGGTGGTTAATTGGACTTCACAAGTGAGTCAATTGAAGGTCAGTCTCAAGAATCTTTACCTTGTTTGGGTTTTAATATTTAGAGGATTTGCAGTGGGTTTTGAATCTTTTGATATTTAGATTTGATCCTATGTTTTGATTTGTGGTTTGAATCCTTGGAGAGTTTTTTGGGTTTGATTGTGGTTTCAAATCTCTCTCTCTCTCTCTCTCTCTCTAATAGACAAGTCACAACCTACCACCGCGCCAACCAGAACCGCCATCGATATTACCAAAGAACCATTACTTAGGTGTGGCAGCAGCTTGGGTTTTTAGGAAACCGAAGGATCCAGTGCAGTGCAAAAACAGCTACAAAAACTGGCCACATCACATCGTGTACAGCCCTAACCATTACTGTGTGCCAAACAACTATCTTCTCCCTAGACACTCATTAATAGTTAAATTAAGATATTTCATTTTTTTTTTTTATGAAACTCTAGTATAAAATATCGTGTCTTATTCATTTTTTTAATTTTTTAAGTTAAAAGAGGGCATTTTATACCCGTCTTTAAGATAAATTTACAATGTATGAGCCATTTTCGACTAAACAACTCAGAAAAGGAAGACATTCATTCATCCAAATATATCATTCTTAGTAGAAGCAAACTGAGTAAAGCAATCACTGCTTTGTTAGCCCCTGAAACACAGTCTAGCCTTCCAGTTTCTGCATACTTTAGGTAAAACAAAATCCAAGTCTGAAGAAATTTGAAATAAAGACTCGATATAAGAAGAAATAAAAACAGTCTATCCTTCCGGTTACACACTGCTATGCTTGTAACAATGACTCGATAGATGTATATAATACTATCATGTGTCCCATCAATTATTAAGATAGTTAATTAATCAACGCATCACTCGGATGTACTACTAGTTTTGACTTATTTTTTACGTACAGAATTCTAACGTACAAACAGACCAGACTAGCTACCTATTGTTGGTTGGACACATTATTAGTCCAGCCAGTTTTAAAATTTGATCGAAACGACTAGAAGAATCACTTATCATCAATCTATAGAGTAAACATCATCGAACTGGATTCATCAATAACCCTCCTTTTTTAAGGAATATTGTTTGATCCATTTCCCAATGCGTTAAAACAGTTCAGGGTAAACGTGTGAATGTCCAAAAAAAAAAAAAAATAGGGCAGACAATCCTGCCTGAAATTGGGTCAATATTACATTCACAACTTTAGAACGCACACCAAGTACAGGAACCTAATTGACCAAAAAATAAATTATAATCAAATAAACTGACGGTTCAATGATAACTAAAACATTGCACAGCATCCTAATTGCAAACTCACCGACCATATTGAGATTACAGAGCAAGATCCTGACCAAGAAAAAGAAGAAAACGTATCTTGGCAAGCATCTGGAATCAATCTACTGGCTACGAGTTCTGCTGCTTTCTGCATTTCTTACCGGGTAAAAATAAGGATGGGCCTGCAAGAAATCAACTACACTTAACATTCTACATGCAAGTGTAACAGATAAAACATAATAGACAGGGTCTACTAAAGTGGAACTAGCATTAAAAATGAACAAGACCATGCTAGGTACACATTGTCATTCTGCATATCCTCACAGACAAATGACTGAAAAGCCCATATTCAGATGTACACAAGGTCTACTTCATTATACCAGACATCCTAACACACACGAGGTAAATGGACAGCATAGAAAAGGCACACCATTCTTTCTTGGTAACAGAAAAATCATCCAAGTATTGTTACTACTGAGTGACAGAAATGACCAAGTAATGGAAACAATAGACTGATAGCCAAATTCAGCAATATGAGCTAGTGCGTGTGCGTGTGCGTGTGTGTGTGTGTGAGAGAGAGAGAGAGAGAGAGAGAGAGAGAGAGAGAGAGAGAGTTTGTGTATGGAAGTTGAGTGTATTTGTTGGGTACTTGAGGACTAGGCTTTACCATTGCTTCTTTCGCAGTAGGCCTCTCTTGGTGATCATACCGTAGCAACTTGTCTACAAAGTCAACGGCCTTCAAAAAGTAGAAAGTGAATGCATTAAAAATAACATTCAAAAACTCGGTGAAAAAAACACTAATAATAAAATCTACCTCAGGAAGAGCCAAATGTTGATTATCAACATTAATGAACTTTGACCACGGTTTCCGGCTATGCCTATATTTCAATTCAAGAACAAAGAATTTTCTTGGTTAAAACTAATGCTGCCTGGTAACAATGACAACATCAGCAACAAGAAAAAATAAAAAGGATAAAACCATGAGATTGATTCCAACCTGCCAACAAGGGCTGCAAGATGAGGGTCTAACTCTATACGGTATTTGCTCAGATAAGTGTTTAATTCATCTGTCCCAAGGACCTGTTGTAGAAGAAAATGCAAACTTTGAATTAGATTTCCCTTTCTTTCTGTTGTTTCTAAAACCCAGTTGTAAATATTTTATTGTAATGTTTCACGGACACATTACAATAAATGATATCAAAAAATTCCTACAAATATCCATCAATCAACTAAGACTTGGTTCATATAACAGAAGGCAAATTTTGCAAAAATAATATTATTTTAATAATTATTATTTAAATTAGTACCGTTTTGAAGTTATTTGGGAATCTAGCCTCTTTTTAAAAATCATATTTTCAAAACTCAATATCAGCTGATTTGGATGAATTGTAACTGAAATCATGTCATAAACAAGATTATAGGAAAAAGGCTAGATACCCAAATAGTTTCAAAACAAAGCCAATTAAATAATTAATCTTAAAAAAATATTATTTTACAAATTTTCCCCTATAAAAGAACCAATGTTCAAACTTCTAAAGAAAACTAAACATACCTTGGCTATTTTGACCAGCTGATCGTAATTATCATGCCCATAGAAAAACGGTTCCTTACGGAATATCTGTACAGCACAAGCCTCAATAATAAGCATCACCAGAGAGAGTATACCATGAAAAAGTATCAAACTCTTAAAAACCCCCTGCCATCTGCCACCCATGAGGTCTAACTGTCATCTACAGAGGGACAGCCAGAGTATAACTTGCTATTGAATACTGATGAGTATGCAAGCAGATCAAGGTCCACGATGTCACCCTCTATCCCATTTATCCATTATTATGGGAGGAGGAAGAGCCAGTTGAGCTATAGCCTATAGCTCATTGGCCTAAAATATAAAGTACCATGGTACAACACACTAAAGCCTACTTAAAATATGTAGATATCTTGCCTCATAGTGTACTAAAGCCTACTTATAATATGTAGATATCTTGCCTCATAGTTGTCAAAACGCAAATCTTACCGTGATCGATTTTTTTTTTTGGGTATATCATAGGATACACATATAATATACTTTATAATACATACACAAACGCTTTGTAAACTTTATTAAAAAAAATAGATATACATATATAACAGGTATATTTATTATAAAGTTGGAACATATTCAACTCACGAGTAATTTAATCATCACTTATATAATAACTTTTAACAAAACTAATTAAATAAATCAAATTAAAATGTATTATATAACATTCAGATTTAAATTGGTCAAACTCAAAAGTTTAATACATGATGTATAAGCTTAAATAATAATTTCTTTCTTGAGTAAAACCTACGATCGGGTGGAGTGAGTGTATTTGGAGAAGCTCATGGAGAAAATGGGTTTTTGTGCTAGATGGGTAGCTCTTATGATGAGTTGTGTGAAGACGGTGTCGTACTCTATCATGGTGAATGGGGAGCCCATTGGAATGATCCATCCTGAAAGAGGAATTAGACAAGGAGACCCCTTATCTCCTTTCCTTTTCCTTTTATGCACGGAAGGCCTTCATACTCTCGTCAATCACTCAGCGAGGAATGGGGATATTAAGGGTTTTTCCTTGTGCAAACGAGGCCCTAAACTAACCCACTTGTTTTTTGTAGACGATAGCCTACTTTTCTGCAGGTCAATCACTAAGGATTGTAATAATGTTTTGAAGTTATTGGGTGAATATGAATCTTGGTCAAGCCAAAAAATCAACAAAGACAAGACCACAATCTTCTTTAGCAAGTCCACCACGGATGAACCAAAATCAAGCATAAAGAATCTCTTCCAAGTCCAAGAAGTAAAGTCTTATGAGAAATATTTGGGCTTCCCTCCTTCATGGGTAGGGGGAAAAAGGCTAGCTTCAACTATATAAAAGAGAGGGTTTGGAGAAAACTTCAAGGTTGGGAGGGTAAATTGTTGTCACAAGCCGGGAGAGAGGTCCTTGTCAAATCCGTGATCCAAGCTATCCCTACCTATGCTATGGGTTGCTTTAAATTACCTTTGGGGATTTGTGAAGACATTGAGGCAATGATAAAAAAGTTTTGGTGGGGCCAAAGAGGCAATAGAAGGAAAATTCATTGGATCCGGTGGAGTGAATTAACTAAATCCAAAATGGTAGGGCGGTATGGGTTTTCGAGACTTAGCTCATTTTAATGATGCTCTTTTGGCGAAACAAGCGTGGTGGCTCTTGCATAATAAGGAAACTCTCTTTTACAAAGTCTTTAAGGCAAAGTTTTTCCCAAACCACTCTCTTCTAGAAGCTAAGGAATCCAATTCTGGATCTTACGCTTGGAAGAGTATCTTACAAGGCCGTGATGTCATTCTAGATGGGGCGTGTTGGAGGGTGGGGAATGGAAAATCAATAAAGATTTGGTAACACCATTGGCTGCCCCGGAAACATCCTACTAAGGTACTTTCCCCAATGGTGGAATCAATGGAAGAAGCCACTGTGGAGTGCTTAATTGATAAGAGCACTAGAACATGGAATGCAACAATGGTTGATGGGATTTTTGCACCTCAAGAAGCGGAAGAAATAAAAAATACTGCGTTGGCTAGAAAAGAAATGGAGGACACACTATATTGGCCTTGGGAGCAAGATGGGAGCTATAGTTGCAAAACGGGCTATAGATTTTTGAAGGAAGATGAAGTGGGTTTTCCGGTAGCGGAGAATCAAGACCATGAAAAAAAGCTTTGGAAGAAGATTTGGGCTCTTGAATGTGCTAATAAAGTAAGAAATCTAATTTGGAGGGCATGCCGTAACTCACTACCCTCAAAAAGCAACCTTTTGCGTTGGAAAATTTTTACCGAGCAAAGGTGTGATTGGTGCAAGGAAGAAAATGAAGACATTGTGCATGCGGTATGGAGCTGTAAGGGTTTGGATGGAGTGTGGAAAGTGGATAATACTTGGAGTTTTAGGAACCAAAGGAGCTTCTCTAGTTTTTCTGAACTACTGATCTGGGTATTTGAGAACAAGAAGAACCCGGTTCAGTTTGCCTTCATCATTTGGTCCATTTGGCAACAAAGGAACCAAATACGAACCCAGCAAGCATTCCAGCCATTACACCAGCTGTTCCAGTTTGCTCATGAAAGTTATTTGGAGTTTAAAGCCCTGAAATTAGCTCCAGTTCCTAGCAGGACAAAGAGGAAAGTCCGGTGGAAACCACCTGACCCGGGCTCATACAAGATCAACTTCGACGGAGCTATTTTTGCTGGAGAAAAGTGCTCCGGTCTGGGAGTCATGGTTCAAGACAAGGAGGGACTGGTTATTGCAGCCATGGCTACTCGTGTCCCTCGACTCCTTCAGGCGATAGAGATTGAAGCTTTGGCCGCCAACAAAGCTCTTGAGTTCGCACAGGAGATGGGCCTATCTGATATTGTTCTGGAGGGTGATTCTTCCCTGGTAATGGCAGCATTGAGCTCTAAGGATCCTGGTTTGGCCCCGTATGGTTTGCTATTACAGGACACTTTATCATTATCTTTAGCTTTTTCCAAATTGTCCTACTCTCACACTAAGAGAGAGGGCAACACAGTTGCACACAACTTGGCTCAGTTAGCAATTAATTTACCAAATTGTGTAATATAGATGGAAGATGTTCCATCTAATGTACTATCCTTTTACCAAGCTGATTTAGCTGGTATTTCCTAATTAAATGCATTCCTTTGCGGTTTCTCAAAAAAACCTTCATTTCCATAGTCCAAGTCAATGTTACCATCATTTTCATCATCTTGCAAAATCATTTCTTTATTGACATCTTCTACTTCATCATCTCCAACATCTACTATCTCTTATTGTTCTGATATTTCAATAACTTTTTCTTAATATTTCTTCTTGGCATTCAAGTTTCTTGGATTTATAATAATTATGACAATATATATATATATATATATATAAAAATTAATTAAGTAACAGAGAATATAACTTTAGATAAAATAGAATAGAGAAAAGAAGAATACATGTGACCAATGCTAACTAATTTGTTAAGAATCCATAGCCAACCCCAAATTTTTGGGACTAAGTTTTTGTTGTTGTATAACAAAAATAAAAATAACAATATGGTCATATAGGTATAATACTTTATTCATGAAATAGAAAAGAAATCTACAAATATGAAAGAAAAGTGTCAAGTGCGGTCTAAATTTCTAGGGGAGAGAGAGAGAGAGAGAGAGAGAGAGAGAGAGAGAGAGAATATATGAATAAATAAATAAATAACTCATGGACATGTTATTTTATTGGGTTCACCCAAGTAACCCCATACTTTTGTGTTAGAAACAAGTCCAACAACTAGTTGAGCTCAAGTCAAAGCACAAATTTTAACCCAAAAAAGACTCAATTTAAACCCACATGTCTAGGTACCATCCAATATATACAATATGATACCATTCAAATAATATGTATCTATGTATCATACTATTCATGAACATGGTATGATATTTTTTTTTTTTTACTTGATTTGCGTCCATACAATACTAACAACATATTTGGCCAAATGAATTTTAACAATGTAGGCAGGAAAATGCTCACCATTCCAGCAAACATACAACCAAGGCTCCACAAGTCTAAAGAGTAATCATAGTCTTGCAAATCAATAAGGAGCTCAGGACCTTTAAAATATCTGCAAAAAAAAGTTTAAAAGCAATGGAGAAGAACTACAGCTCTTAGTTTCAAGAAGAAAATCATATGAACATAATAGAAAAATCCCTTAAAGTGTAAGTAAAACCAAAATTTCAATTTCTATACCATAAAATTTCAACAAAGTAAACATTACTCTATCAAGCACTAATTGATACATGAATTTTTCCCTTAATGAGTGAAATTTACATTAAGCCAATTCATTTGATGATTTCCAAATGATAATTATATACATTGATAAGTAACTTTCAGTTGATAAATACAATCTGAACAGAACCCGTTACACTCCTAAAGACTAAACTTTAATTATTGGGAATTGGAGCCAATTGACCTGTTGGATATTTTGTACTCCAACATCCCAAATAGAGATGGCCTTGATCATATGAGGAGGAGTTTGAATAGCGAGAGGAGGTTCAAATTTCAATCATACTCTGAGAACTTGAGAGGCTTTGATGACATAGCTTTCCCCTGGAAAAGTACTTGGTGCGATTAGACTTCAGTAAGAGTTGCATTTTTGTGTAGACAACAACATGGGGAAGATTCCAACATGCAATAATCTCATAGAGAAATTACTCTGGTAGATTGGTGTGGTATGTGCAGAGTAACGATAAGACTGTGGATCATTTGTTGTCAGATTGTGACATTACGCAAGAATTTTGGACTCTTTTATCTTCTATGTATTTGGGGTTCATTGGGTAAGGCCTAAGAGCATTGTTAATCCATTGTGGGGATGGAGGAATTGGTTTGATAAGCATTCCTCCTTAGTTTGGAATCTACCCCTTTCTACCTATTGTGGACATTTTGGAGAGAGGAATCATTGGACATTAGAACGTGTGGAAGTTTCACTTAATAAACTGAAGTCATCCCTAATGAGATCATTGTTTTGATGGTCCCATGTTCTAGGTCCTAGTGAGATTCATTCTTAATTTTATTGATTCACTTTCTTTCCAATTGTGACTTCATTTTTTGTAATTTTTTAGGACTCTCTATCTACACACCATGTACATGATGCAGTTCCTTTTAGTCAAATTATCTATCTGTCTATATCTATATCCTATATCTAGATATATATATATATATATATATACACACACACATCTATAAAAGACTAGCATCTGTTAACTTTAAAATGTATTACTTCTCTCATTATAAAATTATTTAATTCAGTTTCTGTGATCCCTCCCAATAGAATTCAAATTAATCTTGAGATTCAGTTTAATTTGAAATCTATTCAGAATACAGAAACGGAGTTAAAGAATTTCATCTGAGATCCAGTTTTGTTCTAATGTCATATATTTTCCGACTATTATGTTACCTTGCCATCCATTTCATCCACCTTACTCTAGTTCAGAGTGTCATTCATTGTCAAACTCCTTTCTGGATGAGACAAGACAACTTATAGATTGTGAGGACCCAAAAGGCCAAAAGACCTCTTGGGAGAGGTGAGGGCGAACCAAATCTTGACTAAGTTTCACATTGCCTAGGTAAGGGAAGGTCCTACATTGTCCTATAGCTCATGAGGTGTGGCCTGGTTTTTTCTGTGTTTGGTTTGCCCTGGGTTATGCCAAAGAGGGTAAAGGATCTGCTAGTGTCTTGGCAGGGCAGTTTTGATCAGCATCGGGATGTCGTAATTTGGAAGATGGTGCCTCACTACATGACAGGGTGTATTTGCAGGGAGAAGTTTTGAGGGATGCGAGCGGTCTCACATCAAGATTAAATCCTTTTTCCTTCACTCCTTGAAGGATTCTACTAGAGCTTTACAATTATTTTCCTGTTTTTCCTTGTTAGACTTGCTTGAGCTTTGTAATTTGAGAGGCTAATGCTGTTGCTTTCTTTGTATACCCCCTCTATACTTAGAAGTTTTTGTTAATAAAGATTCATTACTTATAAAAAAAAACAAGGGGAGGTCCTAAGCCTTATATGGAGGGCCTTGGACTCTAATTGGTAAAAGGCCTTTTAAAACCTTGAGGGAGTGGGACAATGTCTTGCCAATGAAGAGTTGGGGTGTGACATAGATAATCAAGCCTTTTTTTTAATTCCATTGTTACAACAAATGGGGAGAGGGGACTCGAACCTTGGTTCTACTCATAAGGGAGACTAGACAATGCCACTGAGCTAGAAGCCTCTTAACAACTTAGAAATCATACTTTGCTATCTTTATTTCATATAATCTAGATATTGATTCTTTCATAACTCTTTGGTATCTCCTGTACATAACCCTATGATCACTCAATAAATTGTATAATCTACTTATTTTACTCAATATTAAGTCTATAAAATTAGTTGCCCATAAGAGATAAACGATCTCCTTTGTCACCCCAAGTAACATGGAGCACAATAGGTATTTTGTGGCAGGAGATCTAAAATTTCCCTAAACTAAGAATATTCAAAGTTGCCACTAATTCACTAGCTTCCCAAAAAAAATTAGAAGAAAATTCCTTTCTCATCCCAAGTGATAAGAACTCCTCTCCATACTAACGCTCTATTTATTTCAAAGTAAAATATTTTACGCATTTTACCACATTTGTTTTGTTGTAAAATCTGGTGAACTGTAAAATATTCAAACTGTAAAATTGAGGCAAGTAAAATGTTTTACAGTTAAAACAAGAGTAAAACATTTTAAATCTCTCACACTCGCACACTCTCAGTTGCTTCTCCCCTCCCCAACTTCTCATCAGCCACGTCAACCACTCCGTCCACCCTTGCATCGCCGCTTGCGATGTCTCATCACCACCATCACGTTGGTGGCTTTCTTCACCTGCACCTCTCTCTCTCGGCAAAGCTTTCCACGGTCAAGCTCCTCCAAACCCCAAATGTCATCACGTGCCACCACCACCAAAGGCGGTGGGCTCCTCTCATCTCACCCTTTTTCGACCTCACCGCCACCAGAGGTTCTCAATTGGTTCGTGGGTTTTGAATATGGGTTTGTAAGTTACTTTTTGGCTTTCTTTTGCGTGGTTTGGTCGGATTTGTGCCGATTTGGTGGTTTAATGTCATATTTGTGGGTTGCTGGTGGTTTAATGCTCAGATTTTTGGGTGGTGGCTGGTGGTGGCTAGTAGGTTACGATTGGTCATGGTAGTGGCTGTCTTTTTTCCCTCTATCTGATCTGGTTTTTGGGTGGTTTGTGGTGGTTTGTGCTTGCATTTGGGGGTGGCTAGTGGTGACTTGCTTTTTCAAGTGTTTAGGTCCAAACACTTGAAAATGTTTTAACTGGAAAATGTTTTACAGTAAAAAATTTTACATGTAAAATATTTTACTTCAAAACAAATGGAGCATGAGATGCAATTTTCACTTTTTCAGGTAATTTCTTCATCCGAAACAAAGGCATATCAGAATAAAGCAGTTCTGACAAAGAACCAAAAGAAAGGGAGGGGGCGCAACAACAGGAAAATAAATCACCATCTTTCCAAAAAAGAGAAAAAAGAAAACAACCTTGAAGCAACGCGAACATTATATTCTTTCCCTGGATGATAGAACTCTGCAAGGCCCCAATCAATAAGACGAAGTTTGCGTTGTTCATGATCAATCATTACATTATGGGGCTTCACATCTCGATGCATAATACCTTGTGAATGGCAATAATCCAATGCCTACAAATACATTAGTAAAAATGTAAGATTCTCCCCAGTTTTAAAAATCAGGGTGCAAATTTTAATTAGACTAATTTGAGAAAAAATATAACGTTTAACCAAAATAAATAAAGATCAACATATTTAGAGAGAACAAGATATAAACTAGCATGTAATTCATCAGCCTTGGACCCCCCACCCCACCAAAAAAAAAAAAGAGAGAGAGAGAGAGAAAGGAACCAAAAATATTAAGAAACTGTTTCCCCCTATTCATAATTTTGAACAAGGGGTTATTACATCAAACTAATTCACGGACTGAAGAAGCAACTATCAAATATAAGTTCCATTGCAGGCAAAAAAGTGTCCCCTGAACATGAAGAATACATTTGCATTGAGACCCTCTAAAAATTCAACAAGTACAACAAGTGTGTATTTTTGGATGAGTAATAAATTTTATTAGAAAAAATTCAACCAGTACACTGGGAGTATACTAGCTGAAAATTCAATCCCTATATTTCAACCACTCTTGGCTTTTAAAGCTTAAGCTAATATAGAAATCCTTTCTTCTTCAATCCCAATCCCTACAATTATAATTTTTTTGTAACTTCAGCACAGCAGATGTGCAATATTTAGATAGGACTCCAAATCTACTCTATACATTTTTTTCTATCCAGACAACAAATTAAATGATGGTTCTAACATGGACTTTTTAGTACCATACAGAGACCACAGGACTAAATCAAGATCATGAAGCCTTCAAATACAAGAATATATATAAAAATAACAATTACATCTTTCTAATTTCCACTCTTCTGGTTATGGTATACTAAATCTTCATTCGGGCAACAATACCTAAGATCCTTTTGAAGCAGCAAAAATTATTTGACTTGCCACAACTTCTTCATTCTAGACACATTTTGTAACGACCACACCCCAACTATGTAGATATTGTCCATATTGGGGCCCATACCCCTCATCGTTTTGTTCAATCCCCAATGCACACAACATTAGGAGAAAAGTCCTTTACACATTGAAGAGAGATCATTCATTATAAGCACATCTCCATGTGCTTCCTCTAGCGATGTGGGACTCTAGGATTGCTTCTCCCATTGGTCCTTCACAACCACCCCCTTATAGGCACACATCCTCGTTTGTGGGGCCCACACTTCTCGTTGGGGCATGGCTCTAATACTATTTGTGATATTGTCTGTTTTGGGGCCCATACCCCTCACAGTTTTGTTCCCCCCACCCCCAAAAAAAGCACACAGCAATGGAAGAAAAGGCCTCTACACATTGGAAGGATAATTCCTTATAAGTCCATCTCCATGTGCTTCCCCAAGTGATAAGAAGGACCTATGGGAGAAGTAATCCTGGAGAGTGGAGTCCCTCATCACCTGGGGAAGCACATGAGGATTTACTTATAAGAAGTGATCTCCCTCCATGTAAAAGCATTTTCTCCCACTGCGGTGTAGGTATTATCTACTTTGGAGCCCAAAGCACACAACACTAGGAGAAAATGCCTCCATTGGGTCCTCTGTACCCTTGAAAGTAGGAGGCTCAGGCTTCCTAAACTTCTCTAGAGCACTAGTCAGATTGGTGGCTCCTACTAGATGTTGCACTACATTGGTTAAGCCACGAATGGCTTGGATAATGGCCTGAAGATCAGCAGTTCCCTAGCATTCGATTGACCACACCATGAGTTTTTCCTTGGTGGAGCCATATCCCTAAGCAATACAACAAGATATTAAAATTGCAAACATCCCCAAAGGACAAAACCAAGCATGCAAACGATACAGCAACCATTCTATAAGCTCTAGAAAAGTAGGTCAAATAATTCTAACACGAAAATTTCTCATGATGACACTCTTGTTCTAAAATTCTCAAGATTATACCTACAAGTCTACAAAATCTTATACCTATGCTTTAATACCAACAACCCCATCCCAACTATGTAGACATTATCCATTTTGGGGCCCATACTCCTCATGGTTTTGTCCTTCTCCCAAAGCACACAGCAGTGGGAGAAAGGGCCTCTACACAATAGACAAAAATCACTCCTTATAAGCACATCATGTGCTTCCTGGGACTCTAGGATTGCTTCTCCCACTAGTCCTTCACAATCCACCCCCCTTACGAGCACAAGCATCCTCACATGTGGGGCCCACACTTCTGATTGGAATCTAGCTCTGATACCATCTGTAACGATCCCATTCCAACTGTGTAAATATTGTCCGCTTTGGGGCCCATACCTCTCATGGTTTTGTTCTCCTCCCCAAAGCACACAACAATGGAAGAAAATGCCTCTACACATTGGAGGGAGGGAGATCCCTCTACACAATGGAAGGAGGGAGATCACTCCTTATAAGCACATACCCATGTGCTTCCCCAGGCGATGTGGGACTCCAGGATTGCTTCTCCCACTGGTCCTTCAGACATTTGCATATCAACTTTTCTTTTGATCATAGTGCATTAACTTTCAAGATAAAAATATGGAACATTTAGGACAAATCATGAATTAAACAAATACACTGCCAAACCAAAATCCAAGAGATCACATGGTCTGCCTCTCAATCTCTTTCTAAACAAGACCAAAAAATATATAATTTTATCCATTCCCCCTTTTGTCAATATAATTTCTTTATCTGACAAAAAATAAAGCATCCTCTAGATAATATATAAACACAAAGATGATTGGGTTTTTGTTTGCAAATCCAAAAATGTGTTTGTGATTGTTCCAAAAGGACACACACACACACACA
The DNA here is from genome assembly GCF_001633185.2 of Quercus lobata. NCBI lineage: Eukaryota > Viridiplantae > Streptophyta > Magnoliopsida > Fagales > Fagaceae > Quercus > Quercus lobata. The sequence continues at coordinate 39,776,392 of NC_044909.1, forward strand.
CACAAAATACAGTAGAGCTAGTCAGTTATTGATATTTATCTTATAAATATATAACTCTGTTTTGGCAGCAGGAGAAAGCCTATAATTTCTGCTATAATTTCTGTGAAGAATAATTCATCTAGCCAAATTTATTAGCAGAGAACTAGAGATGCATAAATGTCTTCTTGTTCCTTTTCTTTCTTTTCTTTTTTTCTGTGTCTTTAAACTGTTGAACAACTAAATAGTCAGCCAGGTCTATCCCCATGGCCGCATGAACTAACTTGCATCACATTAGTTCTCCTTTGGAGCAACATTAGGAACTAGCCCTTAATTTCCCCTTGATCCATGTTGAGGCCCAAAAGTTTAGTCCACCACTTTTCATCTCCCCTACAAGACTGTCATTTTAGCCAACATAAACTGAAGTAATTATAAAGATGACAATGCTTTAACTATAATATTGAAGTATCTATCCCAATAATCCAAGCACCAAATGATAAAAGGAAAGGAAAAAAAAAGAAGGAAACTTTGTACAAAATAGAAAGATTACAAAGTTACAATTTGGCAATGTAAATTAACACAAAACATCTATAAGCTTCCACACACATTAAAATGAACATATGGCGACAGGATTTTCAAATGTGAATATTAATGATAATTTCAACATGCTATTCTTATCCATTGAAGAGAAGAGAGAATAGTAAGCTTGCCTTAAGAAGCTCATAGATGTAATATCGAATATCATAGTCAGAGAGTGTTGGATAAAGCACTTTAAAATCTGTATTATTCACATATTCAAATATAAGGCTGGGGGTCTTCGATTGCTGGTCTCTAACAATATCAAGCAGCTTCACAATATTCGGCCCACCACAAAGATTCTGCAGTATCTTTATCTCCCTCTTAATCTGCATTTTTTTTTTTTGGTGGGGAGAGGATGGGGAGAGAGAAAAATGGGGGAGAGTAAAAAATAAGAAAAAATAAGTCGTGCTACAGTGATTTCATAGAATAAGTTATATTACTGCAAAAAATTGGCAATGCCACAAGCATCATGGGCACATACTCATTTACACCTTTAATTTAACCATTAAAAGAGTTACTTGTGCTAGAAGCAAAAGTAAAAGTAGAGTCATAATCTAGCCAAAGTGCCATCCACTGTTCATATAAAACTCAAAAAAAAAAAAAAAAATCCACCAGTACAAAAGCAATAGATTGTAAGTAGAATAACTTGGAGAGCTTGCACGTGAATAATTCATATTCAATTGTTAAACACAAAGACAGTGATACGAAATTGAGATGGAAACTTAAATAGAGAATTAAAATGCCACAATGGCATATTGATGTAGAAGCATCAGTGTCTATATGAGAATTTATGGCAGCCTGAAGAAGCGGACAATAAAGAGTTCTAAAGAAAAACAAGATTAAATACCAAAAGATTCAAGATTTGTGGTCTAGCTTTGATGTGGGACTATCTTGGCGCCTTGCATAGGGTACTCTAGTTATTATTGAGTCAAAATATTAAGTTTTTTTAAGGTTAGAAAGCTGTTGGATCAAATTTAAATAAGTTTACTAGAATAAGGACAATTTGATAATTTTAGATTTTCTGAAATGGGCTGTCCTTGGCTGTAACAAAGACCCACAAGTCTTACTTTTCATTTTGAGTCATTTTGCATTTTGAGTCCTTTCTCTATTTGGCTTAGAAGTTCTTAAGTTTTTTTTTCTTTGTTACTTATAAGAACCAAAAAAAAAAAAAAGTATTTTTTTTTCTTTGCTATTAGCCTTTTATTTTATTTTTATGTAAGTACATTATACTTCATGAACCATTATTAGAAAATAATCCGTGCAAAGGAACGCAGTTTGCAAACAACTACAACAAATCAAGCACGATTACAATTGCATTAGCTTTGAAATAGGATAAACTAATCAAAGTCAGGATAACATAAACTATAAGCATTGAGATTATGGAAACTCCTACAACAAGAGGCATGCTTTCACAACTATGAACCATATACATTAGAAGCCAATGACGATGCAGAGACTCACCTTCTTCTTTTTCACCGGTTTGAGAATCTTAATTACGCATTTCTCGTTATCGGTGCAGTGAACACCCTCGAATACCTCACTGTATTTCCCTCTCCCAACCTTCCTCACCACCTCATAATCATCCTGCTCCCTGTACAATCAATCATACCCGCATAAACACCTAAAAACAAACCCTAGCTGCTGCTCGTCAATTCAGAAATTTAAACCTAATATAAATTCCAAATTCCTATTTTGCATTTCCATAATTTAGATATACAAATTCCACCTCATCCAAACTCAGCATAACGCAACGCAAATATACACATATATACGCAAAAATAGATGGATAGGAAACTTGAAGATGAAGAGAGTACCCCCATTGGACGGTGAGGGACTCGTAGTCCCAGTAGTCTTTGGGGCGAATCACGTTGATATCGGCATAAACCCTAGCCTTGGAAGGGGCGCCAGGGCGGCGGATGGATTTGCCGATTTTCTGCGCCAGGGTTTCCGGTGTAGGCAACGGTCGCAGGCTGCGGGGCGAAGTTAGTTGATATTGTTGTTGGCGGTTGTGGTGGTGTTTCTGAGGGCGAGAGATCGGTGTCGCTGAGGAGGCGATGCGGCGGAGGATGGGGAAGGTGGAGGACGGTGGAGATTGATGAGAGAGAGGTGGCGGTGATGAGAGGAAGAGTGAGAATAGGTTTCTGGCAAGAGGAAGGGGGTGGTGATGGTGGGAGAGTGTGAATTGAAGGGGCCTTATGGCCATCAAATCTTTGCGAATGCAAAAAAGGACTCTCTCATACGGTACCCTCCCTTCTTTTCTTTTCCTTCTTTTCCTTTTTCTTTTTCTTTTTTCTTTTTTTATGCTTTTTTTATTTTTATTTTCTTCTTTCCTGTTTTTTCTTTTGTGTCTAGCTGTAATAAATCATAGTTGTTATTTATAGTTTTTATGTTTTCCATTTTTTTTTTCCTTGATAAGCATGAAATTGGAATAAAAAGAGAAATGATATGTCACAAACTATTTTACAACATTTTTACAAATTGTTGGTGTGGATAACTTTTACGGTTTCTCATCTAAACTCACCACTAATATTATTTTTTTTTACTTACTAATAACCACTCACAATATCATTAACTTATAAAAAATATTGTAAAATAGTTTTTACAACAAATTTTATATAATAAGCTATTACTCGATGGCAAAAATAGTAATTCTAGTGGCACACAACAATGCAAAATTCAGGTAAGTTGCACAAGGATCCCTTTACTAAATTGCGGGTAACAAAATTAGTTTCAATAGAAGTCCAATAAGTGCAGGAATTCAAAATCAACTCAGTTTCATCAAACAATTGTCTATGGTGCAATGAGGATCAAAGCATGATTTCTAAAGCGAAGGAGAACAACTTTTTAATTTCAGGGCTTCTGCCTTTTGCAAATAACATGTTTGTACCTCAACTTTGATGACTTTGCTACCATTAAGCGGGCCAACTTATTTTTTACTTTTAAAGGGTCTTGATTCTATATCAATTATGCCCAAGCAAAGAATACCACTTTTGTTTTTTTATGATTTATACCCACCATTGTTAAGCATGCTCCTTATTGATGGCTTGAAGTTTTACTTTCAAAAGCTCATAAGTTGACATTAGGGCTATCAATAGGTTGGAGCTAACAGAACCCCACCCCACCCCCCACCCACCCCACCCACCCCCCGCGCGCGCGCGCGCGCGCGCGCGCACGCGCTCCTTAGGAGGCCCAACTACCTCAAATTAGCCAGATATTTTGTTCTTTTCTTCTATTCCAATCAGCTATGAGTGGTTTTCGTAGTTTTTTCATTGAATTCAATTTTTTTTTCATTTGGTAATAGAAGAAGGGGGATGTTATTTTTCATTATGGATTTTTGAATGGGGCAAATATTTTATGAAATCAATTTTTAAGGGTAATAGTGTGACACAATGGCTGATGAAGAATATTGAACACATTGTCATTTGGATTAGTTCCAAACAGTTCTTCACAATTAGGTATGGTGATGTTGCTTATACTTTCCAACGAAGCGCCAACTCTTTTGGCCATTTTTTATTGCTAACTGAACTCAAAGTTATCATCATCAATTGGATCGTTTAAGTTTAAGTTGGAAGTATCAATTATTCTGTCTACTTTCCTTGCTCTTCCATTCTCCATTCTCTTTTTCTTCTTCCTTGTCTTCAAACTCACCATGCTCTGCTATATTCCAATTTAGTAACTCTCTGTCTCTTCACAGTTTCGCTTCTCCTTCTCTTCATGCATCTATTTTACCTATTCATTCTTATGATTATAGATCAAATTTTCATATGTGTGATAATTCGTATCCAAAGACAGTCTCTTGGAAGGAGGATAAGGATTGCTGTAGTTGGGATGGTGTCGAGTGTGACAATACCACACTCCATGTTATTGGTCTTGACCTTAGTTGCAGTTGGCTTTCTGGCTCCATTCCTTCCAATAGTTCCCTTTTCCTTCTTCACCATCTCAGGTCCTTGAATCTTGTGGGTAATAACTTCAATTACTCCCTAATTTCATATGAGTTTGGCAACTTTAAGATGTTGACTCATCTTAACCTTTCTTATTCCTTTTTTCTGGCAAAATTCCATATGAAATCTCCCAGTTGTCTTCGCTTGTTTCACTCGATCTCTCTTACAATGATCTAATAATCAAAACACTAGTTTGGAAAAGAGTCGTTGATAACCTAACTCTGTTAAGGGAACTTCTGGATGGCACAAACATGTCCTCAATCGAACCTAATTCTTTGACAAATCTATCCTCCTCTTTGACAACTCTTAGTCTTCATGACTATGACTTGAGGGGAAAACTTGAAAATAACATCCCCTGCCTTCCAAGTATACAAACCCTTGATCTAGGGTATAATTTCAATCTTGAAGGTTCTCTTCCAAAACTATAATTTCAACAACAGTGGTTCCCTGAAATTCTTAGATATCTCTTAGATAAGTTTTTCAAGAGAATTATCTGATTCTATCAGCAGTCTAAAGTCCTTGAAGCATTTGAATCTCGAATATTACAAATTTACAAGGTCAATTCCAACTTTGCTTGGAAGCCTCACTTAAATGACTGTTCGGATTCTATCAGGCAACAAGTTTAATGGCTCAATTCCAGCATCGCTTGGGATCCTCACACAAATTACTTATTTTGGGGGGGGGGGGGGGGGGGGGGGGACTCAAAGTTGGTGGGTCTAGGAGGTCAATCCTTATCCCTGTAGGCAGATCAAAAAATGGTTGGAGGACTTTCGAACTTGAATTAAGAAAGATGTTGGATCCGAACCAATTTGCTGAGGGTTATTTAGGCCATTCGAAATCTGTTACTCAGCCACATACATGTAATTCAAAGATTCAAATCTCTAGATCTTTTGCTAAAATGGTGCAAGGTCATCACATACAAGTTAAGGCTAGAGAGCATTCAGAGTAGTTGAGTATTACAGACAAGGGGAAGACGCAGTTAGGTGTGAAAAGGATAGTGGTGCCAAATCAAGAACATGCAAAGGTGATAGTGAATGGTGTACCGGTGGACAAGCCATGCCCGATAGCAGTAGGTGGAGGATTTGTGAAATCTCATAGCACTAATGCAGGTATTAATTTAGGAAAGAAAATACTGGTTGGAAATATTAAAAGATTTTCTTTAAGATTCGATTCAAATCAAAAGAATTTGATAATGGCTTTGAGAGTGATTTTAGGAATGCATACTGGACAGGGAAAGGTTTGACTGTGGTGGTGGGTGAGAAAGGAAAGATGAGGGTTTCATGGAATTATAATAAAGGTGGACCTAAGTGTTTCAAATGGGTTCCAGAGGTGACAAGTCAAAATAAATATAATAAGCCCAATGTGGACATAGGCCCAAAACCCACGGTAACCCAACCCTTGGGCTTTACTCAAATGCCTAACTCAATGGTTCCAGGACCAAACCAGCCTTGTTTAGGCTTTACCAATCCATCCAAGACAAGTTTCTTAGGCCCAAGTACATATGAAGTGAGTGAAAATTCTTCTTAGGGTAGCCCAAGCCCTCGAGCCTTCTCCTCGACAACAACGGTGACCTTTCCAGCTTCACCGGTACACTCGCTAGCCAAGGTAGATATGCTAGATCGGCAAAGGAATTTCAACATTGTTCATTTTCCTAGTGAACAGAGGGGTGGTTCTTGTCTAACTCTGGCTATGGAAAAGTTTTCAGAGTTTATTGAGGATTTGAATTTGATTTATTTGCCTTTGGAGGGAGGGAGATATACTTGGTCTAGTGGCACGGACCGGCCTTCCATGTCTAGGCCTGTTCAAGAATATACCGGCACCGACAAAATCAGTCTGACAGCATTGCCCAGCCCCGCTTAGGGCTCTGCTGAAGGTTTCCAACGCGGTGGTCGACGATAGATCTTCAGTACCGACGTTAGACCAGTGCGGCTATCGGCGCCGAGATTTGCACACCGACGAAGACCGAACCAACCCGAGCGTTTTATATATATGTTAATATGTATAAGAAGAGGCCTAACATTCTAAGAACTAAGAAAAGGCCTAATGTTCATCCATGAACAAGGTCATCCTTATCAAAAAAAAAAAAAAAATTTTGAATAAAAAAGGAAGTTAACGTGTGTGAACTACTTTTTTCAGTCAAGAAATGTGTGTGTCAAGAGGAATAATGTGAATGGTCTTGTCTAAGTAGCTCTAGTGTCTCCCACTTGCATTTTTTGAAAAAAAATATATTAAAAAAAAATGTGTTGTATGGTCGTATGGGTTAGTGGGTTACAATCATGCCACTTGCGTTTTTTGAAAAAATATATATTAAAAAATAAAAATAAAAAATAAAAAAACGATGCTTGTCACTGTTTGAGTCACTGATGGAGTCAGCCACTGTGCAAGATATTTTTTTCTCTTTTGATCTCAGCCACACACGTCTTTTCTCTTGAGTTGTCTCCTACTCAGCTGCTCTCATTTCTCCTCTTTACTCTTTAGACTTCTGCTCCTCTCAAGTCTCACACTCTCGCCTCTCAGACTCAGAACTCAATCATCAGTTAGACAGCTACCTTCATTTCTCTTCCAAACCCTGAACAAACTTTAGTTTTTCCCTCTCAATCTCAGGCTCTTACCTGACCATTTTTCTCTTCTTTTTTACTCTCAGCCACATAATGTTTCTTCCAAACCCTAATCCCGCCGAACAATTAGTAGTGTTCCCCTCTCAATCTCAGATTTTCAGGCTCCTACCAACCATTTTACTCTTCTTTTTTGCACTCAGCCACATAATTTTTTTTTCCATACCCTAATCCTGCTGAACAAACAGTAGTTTTTCCCTCTCAAATTCTCAATCTTAGGCTCTAACCTAACCTTACACTATTTAAGAACACAAGCTCTCAGTCTCACTTTTAAGTCTCAAGACTCATTTCTGATTCTCAGTCTCACTTTCTCACAAAGAAAGACTTTCCTCTCAAGGTCTCATTTAAATTCCTAATACCTAAGACAATCAATCTCCTTTTCATCTCCGTTCTCCACCGGGGCTCTGCCACTATGTAGTTCTATCTTTGGTAACCCTAACCCCTGCTTTGATTTAGTTTTATTTATTGTCACTAAATGTTTCTTGTTGATTCTTTTTTTTTTTTGGTTTTTTTTTGTAATTTCAGGGGTAATTTAAAAGATTCAGCTTCAGCCTAGTAAAGCAATAAATCTCAAAGGCTTAAATAGTTCCTAGGTATTTTCTCATACTATTTATATTTGTCTTGAGTTCACAATTTTTTTTTTCTTTTTTGTTTGATTTTCTTTTAAGGATTATTTTTTATTTTGTTTTTAGTTCACCATGTTGTGTCGAACTTTCGTGTTTGTGTTTGATTTTGCTTTTAGTTTTAGTGTTTTTTTCAAGGTTCACTCATGTTGTTTGCTGTTTGGTTTTGTTTCTAGGGTTCAAAGATTGTAAATTTATTTTTTGATCATCCTATTGATTAATCATATTGTTGTGATTTTAGTTATATATATATAATATTTCTTTTTAAGGTTCACTATTTGTTGATCATCCTATTGATTGATTATACTGTTTAAGGTCCACTCATGTTGTTTGTTGTTTGATTTTGTTTCTAGGGTTCAAAGATTGTAAATTTAATTTGTTGATCATCCTATTGATTGATTATACTATTGTGATTTTAGTTTATTATATCATGCTAATATGTTGTGATTTTAGTTGATTATCTTGTTGTTGTGATTTTAGCACTGAGAAAGCTGCTTGTATAGTTTTTGTTTACTAATATTTTATTGAAATTAGTGTATGACTGCGTGTTAAGTTAAAGGTTGCTTGCATAATTTATTTGTTGTTGATTCCTTAATTACTATGTATATGAGATTGTTATTTATATTGATGTAATTAGATCATGGCTACTTGTGCTTCTTCTTCCACCCCATCTACTGAGCCTACTCCTAGTTCATATGCTGAGGCTAATCAACCAAATACACAATTTCCCATTTGACCATCAGGTGTTGCACCCCCTCAAGCACAAACAGAAACTCAACAAGCTACTATTAATGGTGGTAAAGAGCCTTCCAAGATATGAGACCATTTCTCTAAAATAGAGGGATGTGACCCCCTTTACCCTAAGTCATAGTGCAACTGTTGTAAAAAGAGTTATAATTTTCACCCAAAAAGAAAGGGAACCTCTGCCATGTGATCCCATATAAAATCTGGTTGTAAGAAGTAACCCTATAGGCATGATAAAGGCTAAACCACTTTGAGTTACCAAAGTAAAAATAAAAATTTAAAAAAGAAAAAAGGGAAAGGAAAGGGTGGTAATGAGCTGGTGTTGAGGAAGTTTAGTATGGAAAGACTAAGGATGGCCTTGGCTAGGATAATAATTTTTGATGAATTACCTTTTAGGTTTGTTGAGCATGGCGGGTTCATTGATTTTATGGCAGAGGTAGAGCATAGGTTTGAAGTTCCCTCTCGGGTTACTGTTGCAAGAGATTGTCTTAGACTTTACATTAGGGAGAGGGAGAGTTTAAGAAAGGTTTTAATGGCTAGTCAAAGGGTATGTTTGACAACTGATACTTGTACTTCAATCCAAAACCTTAATTACCTTTGTTTGACTGCACATTATATTGATGTTGATTGGGTTTATCATAAAAAAATTTTGAATTTCTGCCTAGTACCTGATCATAAGGGTGAGACCATTGGTAGAGTGGTTGAGTCTTGTTTATTTCAATAGGGGATTGATCATATTTTTACAATTACTGTTGATAATGCAAGTTCAAATGATGTGGCCATAGAATATCTTAGGAGGAAAACAAAGGATAGGGTGGGTAGCCTCTTGGGTTGTGAGTTCCTTCATATGCGTTGTTGTGCCTATATTTTGAATTTAATTGTGCAAGATGAGCTAAAGGACCTTAATGAGTCAATTGTTAAGGTTCGTAATGTAGTGAGGTATGTGAAATCCTCTCCTAATAGATTTGAGAAGTTTTAAGGCATGTGTTGAAAAAGAAAAAATTCAAAGCAAAAGTTTGTTATGCCTTAATGTGTCTACTAGGTGGAATTCAACTTACTTGATGTTAGAAAGTGCACTAAAGTTTGTGGCTGCATTTGAAAGGATAGAGGAAGATGATGGGTATTTCCTTCATTATTTTGAGGATCCATCTAGCAGTCCCCCTTGATTTTTAGATTGGGAAAATGTAAGACTTTTTACAAAATTTCTTGGTATGTTCTATGAGGCAACTTTAAGATTTTCTGGTTCCTTGTTTGTGACTACTAATGTATATTTCCATGAGCTTGTTAGTTTTCAAGACCAGTTAAATCAATTGTGTAATGGTAAGGGTGATCCTTTGTTAAAGGGTATGGCACAAAGAATGAAATTGAAGTATGATAAGTATTGGGGAAGTGTTGATAGGATAAATCCGATGTTGTTTGTGGCTGTTGTGGTTGATTCTAGATATAAATTGAAATATGTGAAGTTTTGGTTTAAGCAATTGTATGACAAGGAGAAGGCTGATGAGTTAGGATTGAGAGTTAGGGAAGCTTTGAATAGATTGTACAAGCACTATAGTGAAGCAATGGGGACCCCATGTGGTGCTAGTGCTAGTAGGACTAGTGAGTTTGGTAGTAGTGATGTTACTGCCATGTCCTCCATGCTAAGTGGCTTTGGTAGTGCAGAAGAGAGGATGAAGAGGCACAATAACATTTACAAACAGCACTTAGCAGATGAGGATAGTGTAGAATGCAAATCTGAATTGGATCGATACTTGTTAGAAGATAGTGTAGATCCAGAGATGGAAGGTTTTGATATTTTTGATTGGTGAATGCTGAATTCTTCAAGATATAGGATCCTTTCTCAAGTTGCCTGTGAAGTTTTGGCAATTTCCGTCTCTACTGTTGCATCAGAATTTGCATTTAGCACAGGGGGTCTGTAGGGAATTTAACCAAAAATTCCTAACCTGTGAGAAACAAAACAAATAGAGAAAACACACGTCAAAGAAAATAATCACACGCACAAGACAATATTTACGTGGTTCGGCAATTTGCCTACGTCCACGGAGTTGCAGGGATTTTACTATTATCAGGGAAAATACAATAGTGCACAAGAATACTCTCAAGAAACCCAAATCCCAATTACACCCTAGTACTCTCTCACAGAAAAAATAAAAATAGAAGCTGACTGCCTCTCTTTTCTCTATTTTCTCTCATGCGGCTTGCACACTAGGTTAATTGGAATTTTTCTATATGCTCACACGGCTGCACACCTTACTTCACAAAACCTAATATATATATATATATATATATTTCAAAAAGTCGGCTGAAGTAAAAATCCTATTACAAATAGGATTCTATTTACGTTGGAATGGGCTTGGCAATTAAAGTCATACACACGGCCCATTTCAACAAATCTCCACCTTGACTTGAATTGATCAAGCTACATGAGCAAACTTCTCCATCAGCTCCACCTTAGCCCTTAAGGGCTCACAAGCTGCAAACATCAGCCACAATCCTCCATAACACAATCCCTCATCCCTGCAACTCATCCTCCTGTCCTCAAGCTAGAAGACCAATTGAAGCTGCGCACAGCTTCAACTTCTCAATAGTGACACCCTTAGTCAACATGTCTGCCGGATTCTTAGATCCACAAATCTTCTCAAGCATTACCAGCTTATCTTCAACAAGGTAACGGATAAAGTGGTATTTTGTCTGTATGTGCTTCGACTTTGAATGAAAAGCCGAATTCTTGGCAAGAAAGATTGCACTCTGACTGTCACTGTGTAGAATGCCCATCTCCTGCTTCTTACCCAATTCATCTAAGAAACCATGTAGCCAAATCATCTCCTTTCCAGCTTCAGTTGCTGCAACATACTCAGCTTCTGTACTAGACAAAGTAACAATCTTCTGTAGATTTGAAGCCCATGATATAGCTGTACCACCCAGAGTAAAAACAAACCCAGTAGTACTCTTTCTACTATCAATATCACCAGCAAAATCAGCATCTACATAACCCTGCAGTTTCAAACTTGCACCTGTGAAGCAAAGACATGTATCTGATGAACCCTTCAGATATCTCAGAATCCACTTGACTGCCTCCCAATGCTGCTTTCCAGGCCTACTCATGAATCTGCTCACAACTCCCACTGCATGTGCAATGTCTGGCCTTGTACATACCATAGCATACATCAAGCTGCCAATAGCTGAGGCATAGGGCACCTTGCTCATATGATCCCTTTCTACTTCTGTCTTCGGTGACTGTTCTTTGCTTAGTTTGAAATGACTACCCAAGGGTGTGCTCACTGGTTTAGCTTCATTCATGTTGAACCTGCTGAGAACTTTCTTCACATACTCTGACTGTGAAAGTTTCAATGTACCATTAGCCTTGTCTCTAATGATTCTCATACCAAGGATTTGCTTTGCAGCTCCCAAATCCTTCATTGCAAACTGTTTGGACAATTGCTTCTTCAGATTATTGATCTCCTCAATGCTAGACCCTGCAATAAGCATATCATCCACATATAACAGTAATATGATGTAAGAATTGTCAAAAAACTTAACATAGCAACAGTGATCAGCTTCACATCTCTTGAACCCAATTCTGTGCATAAATCTGTCAAATTTCTTGTACCACTGTCTAGGAGCTTGTTTTAGGCCATACAAGCTCTTTCTCAGTTTGCAGACTAAATTCTCTTGTCCTTGAGCAATGAACCCTTCTGGCTGAATCATGTAAAGGTCTTCCTCCAAGTCACCATGAAGGAATGCTGTCTTCACATCTAACTGCTCAAGATGTAAGTTTTCTGCAGCCACCATTCCCAATACTAGTCTGATTGTTGACATCTTCACAACTGGAGAAAATATCTCTGTGTAGTCAATTCCTTCCTTCTGCTGGAACCCTTTAACAACTAATCTGGCTTTGTAACGTTTGCTACCATCATGCTCATTCTTTATTCTGTATACCCACTTGTTGTGCAAAGCCTTCTTTCCTACTGGCAATTCAGTCAGTTCCCATGTCTGATTCCCCAATAAGGAATCCATCTCATCCTTCATGGCTAACTCCCACTTGCTTGAATTTTCATCTTGCAAGGCTTCATCATAGCACTCTGGCTCACCACCATCAGTCAACAGGAGATAATTTAAAGTGGGTGAATAACGCTGTGGAGGTCTAATGTTCCTGGAAGATCTGCGGACTTCAGCTACAGGTGTACTCAGATCTACCTGTGAATTTACATTCTCCTTATCTTCTTCACCCCTTTTCTGGACAGTACCTTCAGTCAATTCATCTAAGTTGACAAACTCAGATTTCTTTTGATCTATCCCTGTAACATCTGACACTACAGTTGACCTGTCCTTGTACATAACCTGTTCATTAAATATCACATTTCTACTTCTGATGATTTTCCTGTTTTGTTCATCCCAAAACCTATAGCCAAATTTCTCATCACCATAGCCAATGAAAAAACATATTTTAGACTTTGCATCAAGTTTACTACGAGCATCAGAATCAATATGAACATAAGAAACACAACCAAAAACTTTTAAGTGTGAAAACTTTACCTCTTTACCGCTCCAAACCTCCTCAGGAAGTCTGAACTCCATGGGAACTGAAGGTCCTCGGTTTATCAGGTAAGCTGCAGTGCTAACAGCATCAGCCCAAAAAGTTTTTGGTAGTCCAGCATGCAACCTCATACTCCTAGCACGCTCATTGAGAGTTCTATTCATGCGCTCAGCCACACCATTCTGCTATGGTGTCCCAGGAATGGTCTTCTCCATCCTAATTCCCTGTGCAGCACAATACTCACTAAACCCTCCATCTATGTACTCTCCTCCATTATCTGACCTCAAACATTTTACTTTTAAACCTGTTTCTGTCTCAACCATGGCTTTCCACTTCTTAAAGGTTTCAAATACATCAGATTTATTTTTCAGAAAATAAACCCATACCTTTCTGCTTGAGTCATCAATAAAAGTGATGTAGTACCTTGAACCTCCAAGGGATGCAACCGGAGAAGGCCCCCACAAATCAGTGTGTACTAACTCCAATTTTTCAGTCTTCGGTGTCCTGCCAGTTTTCAAGAAACTCACCTTTTTCTGCTTTCCTAAGATGCAACTTTCACATATGTCAAAATCAATGGACTTCAATTCTGGTAATTTTCCTTTTGACAGCAGCATCTTCATCCCTTTCTCACTCATGTGACCAAGTCTTCGGTGCCATAGACTTGTATCAGTACTTGCATCAGCAACTGCAATTGTGTCTCTTGGACTTGAGGTCATGTACAGAGTACCAGTCTTCTTTCCACGAGCCAATACCCTAGCTCCCTTTGTAACCTTCCAAGTACCACCAACAAATAGTATTGCATGTCCTTCATCATCAAGTTGTCCAACAGAAATCAGATTCCTCCTCAGGTCAGGAATATGTCGAATCTTCTCCAGTAACCAAACAGACCCATTGGGCAACAATATTCGAACATCTCCCATACCCACAACATCCAAGGCTGAACCATCAGCCAAATACACCTTACCAAAATCACCTGCAACATAATTCTGTATGATTTCTCGGTGTGGAGTGGTATGAAACGAAGCTCCTGAATCCAAAACCCAATCATCAAGTGGACTGTCTACTGCAAGAAGTAATGCATCCTGTACCTCTTCTGTTACAGCATTAGCAGAATCATCTTCATTCTTCTTCTTAGGACTTTTGCATTGATTCCTAAAGTGACCTGTTTTCCCACAATTCCAGCATTGTACTTGTTGGCCTGATCTAGATTTACTTCTGTTCCGATTAGAATTTCTGGATTTTGATCTGCCCCGATTTGAATTTCTGTTATTACCTCTGCCTCTTGTCTCAAGGTTTAGGGCAGAACCAGATCCTGAGGATTCACCTGCATCTCTTCTGCGAATCTCCTCAGCCAGAATTAAATCTCGTATATCATTGTACTTGAGTTTTTCCTTTCCTGTAGAATTGCTTACTGCCATCCTCATTGCCTCCCAACTGTTTGGCAAAGAAGCCAAGACGATCAGAGCACGAATCTCATCATCAAAATCAATTTCTACAGACGACAATTGATTTGTGATAGTATTAAATTCATTCAGATGTTGTGCTACTGATGCATTCTCTGCCATCTTCAGATTGAACAGTTTCTTCATCAAGTGCACTTTATTGTTTGCTGACGGCTTTTCATACATACCAGACAAAGCCTTCATCAGATCTGCTGTGGTTTTCTCCTTTACAACATTGTGTGCAACAGACCTAGACAGAGTTAACCTGATAACTCCTAGTACCTGTCTGTCAAGAAGAGCCCATTCCTCAGCCTTCATAGCCTCAGGTTTTGTCCCTAAAAGAGGCAGATGCAATTTCCTCCCATAGAGATAATCTTCAATCTGCATCCTCCAATACGCGAAGTCTGTGCCATCAAACTTTTCTATTCCAGACGCCTTTCCTGCTTCCTCTGCCATTGTTCCCACTCAAACCTAACCCTAGGCTCTGATACCAGTTGTAGGGAATTTAACCAAAAATTCCTAACCTGTGAGAAACAAAACAAATAGAGAAAACACACGTCAAAGAAAATAATCACACGCACAAGACAATATTTACGTGGTTCGGCAATTTGCCTACGTCCACGGAGTTGCAGGGATTTTACTATTATCAGGGAAAATACAATAGTGCACAAGAATACTCTCAAGAAACCCAAATCCCAATTACACCCTAGTACTCTCTCACAGAAAAAATAAAAATAGAAGCTGACTGCCTCTCTTTTCTCTATTTTCTCTCATGCGGCTTGCACACTAGGTTAATTGGAATTTTTCTATATGCTCACACGGCTGCACACCTTACTTCACAAAACCTAATATATATATATATATATATATATTTCAAAAAGTCGGCTGAAGTAAAAATCCTATTACAAATAGGATTCTATTTACGTTGGAATGGGCTTGGCAATTAAAGTCATACACACGGCCCATTTCAACAGGGTCATGTCTTAGATCCTTTTCGTAGCTCATTGTCTCCCAATACTGTTGAAGCTTTGATTTGTACACAAAATTGGTTGAAGTCCAAGGATTCAAATGAACCAATTAACCTACGAGAGGCAATGGATAAAGTGGAAAACTATGAACTTGAATCGGGTAATGTGCTTATGTTCTTTTCTAATTTTTTTTGCTTTTGTTATTTGTAAATTCTCTTGCATTTTTTTTTTGTTATTTATTTATTTGTTAGTTATTATTTATATACAATTTGTTTTGTTTTTTTCCCCTTTTAGAGCTTGCACCAAAACCCACTGTGGGTATAGATTATGTTCTAGACTGATTTAGAAGGTGGGTTTCTACTTTCTACTTATCATTATTTTTTGGGGATTGACATTGTAGGGATGAAATTTTTTGTATATGATGACTTGGAGTTGGAGTTGTTGGCTAGCTAATTGCATAAATTTTTTGTGGTTGAATTGCTGACTTAATCATGGAGAATACCAAATTAGGAGTGTTTGGGTGCTTGGGCTACTACTGGTTGCTGACTTGATGCTTTTTTGTTGCTCTCTGCTTTATTTTTGTTTACTAGATGCACACATGACAACACAAACACTGAACAAACACACTATTAGTCTTAGTAGACTAGACTGCCTCCATTTTTTGTCCAAAATATGTAGTTGTGTAGTGTACCAATTGTATATTCTAGTCCAACATTATTTATATTTGTATAGTGCTTCTCAAGCACTACTTGACTATTTTGTAGTGTTGCACTACTACTCCTCCTTGGGGCTGTGTTACTGCTTATATTTTATGTGATTACTATGATAGAAATATTAATGTTAATGTTGCTGCCATGCTAGATTTTGCTTGTTATGATTGAGACTTGATACTTTATAATTGTGTGTTTGATTTGGAATGTTGTGACAGGTTTAGATTTATTAGTATGTGCTAATTTATTTAATAAATACATGTTTAATTTGATAGGTTGAATTTAAGTTGTATTATAGTTGAAACTTGATACTCTATAATTGTGTATTTAATTTGGAATGTTATGAGTCTAGTGATAGGTTTGGAATTGTCTTCTTGTGGTTAAAACTTGATAAAGAAAGGCTTAGCTAAAAAGAAGTCAAAATGGGCTTAAAATGCTATTTTTTAAAGGCCTAAGAGCCCAAAGCTTAGAATTGGAATTTTTAAAAATCTAGCTCATATAACCGAACGAACCCCACCGAGTCGCTAAGATTAACCGCACATTGTGTAGACCGGTTTTTATCTTCCAAAAGTGAGGTGCGGTTAAGCATAGGGTGAAACCGCACCCTATAAGTGTGGTGCAAAAAACCTCTCCAAAACCGACCGAACTGAACCATGTACACCCCTCTCCATGTCTATAATAGATAGAGCTCTAGTTTCACATGATTGGGAGGAACACTTTCCGGACATGATCCAACGAATCTGACGGCGTCCTGTTTCAAACCATTTCCTAATTCTTTTGAAGGCAAGGGGTATAACAAGGGGGAATAGTCCTTTTTAGTTTGAAAACATGTGGTTGAAGGTGGATGAGTTTGTCGATAGAGTTTATTTATGGTGGAATCGTCATTCTTTCTATGGTACACCTAGTTATGTGTTTGCTAAAAAGTTGAAGGCACTAAAAGAAAACATTGTTCAATGGAACCATAGGGAATTTAGCAATGTTGGTAGTCAGAAAAAAGAATTATTAGGGGATTTAGCTTTATTAGATGCTAAGGAAAGAGTTCTTGGACTCTCTGAGGCAAAGACTCTTGAGAGAAATGCAGTAAGGTCTTAAGTGAAGCATCTTCTTTCTTTGGAGGAGATCTCATGGAGATAGAAATCGAGGATGTTGTGTATCAAGGAAGGTGATAATAATATTAAATTCTTCCATAAGGTGACTAATTCTAGCAAAATGTATAATCATTTTAGTTTTTTTTTGAAGTGGATAGAGTGATTTATGAGGAGGGAGCTGAAATGACTGCTTAGGTTATTCAATTTTACAAAACTTTGTATCAAGAGACAAAAAAGTGGAGGCCTTTTGTGGAAGGTTTGGAGTTTGATCAAATTGGGAGGATGGAGAGGGTTTGGATGGAAATGAGGTTTGAGAAGGAGGAGATTCTATCAGTTATAAAAAATTTGGAAGGGGATAAAGCTCCAGGTCTGGATGGCTTCTTTATGGCCTTTATCCATCATTGCTGGAGAGTGGTACATGTCTTAGCTGTATTTGAAGAGTTCTATCAACACTGTAAGTTTGAAAAATCTCTTAATGTTATTTTTATTGTCTTAATCCCTAAGAAGAATGATGCCTCTAATATTCGAGATTTCAAACCTATTAGTTTGGTAGGAAGTATTTATAAGATTTTGGCTAAGGTTCTGGCAAATCGTTTGAAAGTAGTGTTAGATCAGTTGATACATGAATCTTAGAAAATTTTTGAGGTAGACAAATCCTTGATTCAATTCTTATAACCAATGAGTGTGTTGACAGTCGGGTGAAGAAGAAGATTCCAGGAGTAATTTGTAAGCAAGGTTGTCAAAATCGAGATTCTATGTAAGATTTGGGAAGTAGGTAGGATCGTGAATCGTAGGATTTGATCATGAATCGTAAGATCCTACATATTTTCATATTTAAAGCAAAAAAACATATTGATAATGACTTTTTATGTTGAATAATCATGTAGATTTTAAATTAATCGTAAAAAATAAAGATTTGCATCATATTATGTTATTTGTATGTCATACATCGCTACGTTTATACTAATGAAACAAATAAAATAAAGTTTTAACCTAGTGTATCTAAAAAGTTCAATAAATGTGTAATTAGCAACCAAATACCAAAATATTTATCAACACATATGGAAATATTTTCCAAATTCTAAGTTCCAAGTTCCAAGTTCCAAGTTTAAGATTCAAAATAAGTTATCAAAATGGAAACTAGCTAACTAAAATATGAAATCCAAAAGCAAGACTAATATTAAGGTGAAGTGAACATTTTTAATTACTCCCATGCTAGGGTTCTTATAACTCCCATCCTAATCATCATTATCCATTTCATCATCTATGTAGACATTGTATATTAGTATACTAGAGCTACAAAAGAGATTAAGATACAACTTCACACTCAACTATTCAAGTTATACCACTCAGCAACAATTACAGAGTATGCTAAAAAAAATCAATCAATCAATATACAAATACAAGCTTATTAATAACATTATATATAATTTTTTTTTAGTAATATTAGAACACAAATTAGTATATTGATTAAACAAATTTAACAACATTATAGCCTAAAATGTAGCAAAGCCAATATAAATTCTTCATTTAGAAATGATGAAGTATTCCTTCATTTTGATTACAAGTGAACTATAAACTAGAAAAAAATTGCTTAGGTTAACATAATTTTATAGATAAAAAAATAAAAGTTATACCATCACAACATAGGAAAAAAAAAAAAAAAACCCTTAAAGATTCATCAAAACCAAAAATTTATCCCATAATAAAAAAAAAAAACCAAAAACTGATGTTTTGGTAAGATCCCATACGATCTTACGATCCTATATGATCCTACATACGATCCTAGTACGATCCTAAACGTTTTAGTGAGGTGGGATCGTAAAATCATGCAAGTCTATGATTTAGATCACGATTTTGACAACCATATTTGTAAGCTAGATATTGAAAATGCTTATGACCATGTGAATTGGGAGGCTCTTTTATATTTGTTGAAGAGAATGAGTTTTAGGGAGAAATGGTGTAGATGGATTCATACCTACATCTCCACAGTTTAGTTTTCTGTGTAGGTCAATAGGTCTCTAGTTGATTTTTTTGGTAGTTCAAGGGGTTTAAGACAAGAGGATTCGCTGTCTCCAATGTTATTTTTGGTCACGATGGAGGTATTTAGTAAGATGTTGAAGAGAATGGAGGGGGCAGGTTTACTTCATGGCTTTAGGGCAGATGGAAAGGGGTGGAGGGGAAAGTGTTTCACACCTATTTTTTATACTGTTCTATTTTGTGATGCAAATGTGGAGTAACTCCTCCATGTTCGTTTCTTACTTCTTTGTTTTCAGATCGTGACAAGATTGAAGGTTAATGTGTCTAAGAGTGAGATGATTCCTATAAGTGAGGTGAATAATGTGCATGCTTTGGTAAAGATTTTGGGTTGTAGGGTTAGGTCTTTGCCAATGACTTATCATGGTTGCCATTGTGGCAGTCTCATAAGGCCCCCTCTATTTGGAATCCTATATTGAAAAATAATTGAACAGAAGTTAGAAGGGTGAAAGAAGTTGTATTTGTCGATAAGTGATAGGTTGACTTTGCTTAAAAGTACGTTATCTAGCCTTCCTACTTTATTTTTTATTTTTTTAATATTTTTTTAATCTCATTTCATCATTCCTACTCATATGGCTAACAAAATTGAGAAGTTGCAAAGAGATTTTTTGTGGGGTGATTTCGAGACACATTTGTTGGGTTGGGATAAGGTGTGTATGTCTATGTCTATAGTGGTATGGTGGTTTAGGGACTAGGAAACTGACCACTTTCAATAAGGCCACTAGGAAAATGGCTTTGGCGTTTCAGGGTGGAGGAGACTTGACTTTGGAGAAGGGTTGTAGTTGCTAAATTTGGGGAAAAATGGAAGGGGTGGACTTCTAAGCTGAGAAGGGGTGTTCATGGGTGTGGCTTGTAGAGAAGTATCTAGATGGGTTGGGAAGCTTTTAGCAAAAACATCTAGTTTAAGGTTAGGGTAGGGAATAGAGTGATATTTTGGATAGATTGGTGATGTAGGGATCTTCCTCTTAATTTGGCTTTTCTGGTCTTATATAATATTGCTACTAATAGAGCAGCCTATGTTGACACTTTTTTTATAAAGCAAGGAGCAAGGGATATGAAAGATTGGGATGTTCGTTTTATAAGGGGTCCTAATGATTGAGAGGTGGAGTTGGTGGATGATTTCTTTCGGTTTTTGACAACCAATTTACCTTCAGAGAATGATGGTGACCATATGAGATGGAAGTTGACGAAAAATGGGGATTTTAATATTTGCTCGTTTTTATCATAAGTTGCATGGTTCTTCTTCCATTGTTTTTCCCTAAAAAGGTATTTGGAAGGTTATGGCACCCTGACATGTCTCTTTCTTCATTTGGACAATAATCTGGGATGAGATTATCATGGGTGATAATTTGCGGAGTAGGGTATTTGATTTTGTTGACTAATGCATCATGTGTTGTTGTTGTGGGGAGGTAGTAGATCATTTATTGCTACATTGTGGGAAGGCTCATCGTTTGTGGAGTTTTCTTTTTGGTACTTTTGGGATTTTGTGGGTTCTCTTGAGATCAGTTGCAGATTTCTTTTTTGGTTGGTGGAATTAGTTGAGGAGGAATTCATCTAGCAATTAGAACTTAGCACCATTGTGTTTGATGTGGTGTATTTGAAAGGAACGCAACCGGTAGACTTTTGAGAACTTAGATAGATCCGATGACAAGTTGCTTGATTTTTTTACTAGTTCCCTTTTTGCTTGGTCTAGGGCTTGGGGACTCACATCTAATGAATCTCTCCATTTGTTTCTTAGCTGTTTTTCTTTGTAATTAGTTTCTTTTTTCTGTTTGTTGCATTTTCTCTTCTTTTGTAATCTTTGATATGCTTTGTGCTTCTTTGCATGAAGTATTTTTTTGAATATACATCTTTCTTACTTATCCCTAAAAAAAAAGTTATACTTTCATGAAAAAAGGGGGTGAAAGGGTCTCATGATATGCCTCAAGGGGTTTCTTCCCTTGCACAATCCCAAAATAAATATATGGTCAATATATATTGTATTGATTTGTCTACTTAAAAGCATAAGAACATGAACTTCCCTTTCACTTTAACTTATGATACAGCTTCTAGTCATCCATATTATATCATAACAAATGATTGCAAATAATATAAAAATTTGTGCTTCCTCTTTAGGTATTTTCAATCTCTCTCTAGCATGTAACACAATTCTAACCCAAACAATAATAAAATTGAAATTCATTATAAGAAGAAACAAAATAAATAAATAAATAAATAAATAAAACAAAACAAACAAAAAAACTTATATGCCAAGGTGAGTAGGTCCCTACATTTATTGCAATTGGGCATTCAATAAAAGGATGCATCAAATTATCTTCCTCAGCTTCACACAAAACACATCCACGTTCTTCTATAATTATTCTCGTCCTTTTTTGCCAAATAGCATATTTTTATGAAAAATTTAGGAGAAATGCATCCTACCAAATTTATTTTATGTAGCAGTTTTTGAAACTCGACTCCTAAAAGAGTTATGTTTGATCACATTGCCACACAGGCCCATAATGCTTGGAACTCGAGTTCCAAAAAAGTGCCACGCCTTTATTCTCTTTGGAGATTAGATAAACATTTGCTACTTCTTTTAATGTTAGCTATGCGATAAGCGGCTTGAAGCGTTGAGTGCAAGAATTGGTTGGATTTGTAGTGGGCATATATATTTTTGAGTGTTATTGAATGTCGTGTTCTTTGCAAGAAAATATGGGTTCATGTTTATTGTTGAGTTTTTAGTTGTTTTGTTATTATTTAAAATAAAATTATTAAGTTTTAATATAAAAAATAATTTTTAATAGTTAATACGAGTTACATATGGAGGAAAGAATTACCAGTAACAACAAATATAAACTTAGTGTGGGTTTGGATATGCGTTTTAAGCCCCACATTTGCCTTTTTTTTTTTTTTTTTTTTTTTAAAGACTAGTGCCTGGTGTTCATGTCCACAGTGCACCAAGGCATATGACAGTAAAAAAAAAAAAAAAAGATTGAACAGTAATTTTTCACACATTTAAAAATTATTTTACTACAGTGTTTTCAGTTTTCAGCAAAATAAGTTGTATCCAAACGGAAGTAAACTAAGATGACAAATGAACAAACAATACTAACAACCTCACTTCCTTCTCTTCTCAATCTTGTCATTTCCTTGTTCGCAACATTGTCTCCCTTATCTATCTTCCCCCTCTTTTCCCCCTACCCCACTAGAATTTTTATCACAATCCAGTCTTTCTTCCCCCCACCTTTGTCTCTGATCGATTTGTCGTTGTCTGCTTTCTCTATCCTTTCTTCCGATTAGGACATACCTAATTATTTGTTACCTACATCTTCCATCCCATCATTTAATAGAAGCTCTATTTTCCAAATTAAACCACCCAGACCACTACAACTTTCTACCCTATTCAGTGGCCCTTGAATTGTCAGTTTGTCACCAAAAATTTCCAACTTTCCCTCCTTGTGATACACAACACCAATAAATTCTACTTTTTATCATAGTCTTTGCATGGTGTGTTGTATTTGTTTTTTTTTTTTTTTGGTTTTAAAAAACTCTCGAAATAAATGACAACCTAATTAGAAATATATATAGTATATAATAAAAATGTTACATCCATAACATTTTCACAACAAATCACATGTGGTAAGTTATTATTAGTTCAAATTTGAATTCATAACTTAAATTACCTTTTTGCCCATCCATAACAACCAATAACAACTTATTACTTAGGATTTGTTATAAAAATGTCGTGGATATAACATTTTTCTATAATAAAAGTTGGGTTTAAAAGTCATGATTGCGTCAATGACTTCACCAAATTACAACAATATTTTGGATAAAAACAATTTTTTAGATAAAGACAACAACTGATTTGTTCTTATCAATTTCTTTAAATAAAATAACAATAAGCGTTTTAACTAAAAATGTTACATGCATCTAAGTTTCAGTCAGTAAGTGTTTTAACAAAACATGCAACATACATTTAAATTTAAGTCAATAAGTGTTTTAACAAAACATGCAACATGCATTTTAGATAAAACAACAATAAGTGTTTTAACAAAATATGCAACATACATTTTATATAAAATAACAATAAGTGTTTTAATTAAACATACAATGTACATCAAAGTTTCAATTGATAGAGACAACAACTTATTTGTTCTTATCAATTTCTTTAAATAAATTAATAATAAATATTTTAACAAAATATGCAACAAACATCTAAATTTTAGTTGATAAAGACCAGGGCTGTCCACGGGTCGGTCCGGGTCGGGTTTATGCCCAACTCGCAACTGACCTGATCTGAATGGGTGGAGAAGTTCCAGATCCACCGCCGAACGCGAAAAGCCACCGGTCGAGTCGAATCAGGCTCAGGTGGGCGACGGTTGGCTTTGATTTCGACCGAAATACAAAGATCAAACACTGAAATTCGATTCTTGAAGAACAAAATCAACATATCTACAAACCCAAAGAGAATATCTATAAACCCAAAGAACAGATCCACAAATCCAAAGGACAAAAACAATAATAGACAGCAATTTCATAGATAACCGAACCTAAGAGATGAAAATTTCAAGGAGGCGAAGACGAATTTGAGAGATGGAGGCGAAGACGAGCTAGGTACGTTGAGGACGAAGAGCGAATGTCGACGACGAAGAGCATAGATCAACGACGAAGAGGTAGAGATCAATGATGGAGAGGTCGAGATCGACGACGAGCAGGATCGACGAAGGGTAGGCATTGGCGAAGAGCAAATCGTGAGACTGAGACTTGGTCATATCTCGGTTCGGTCGGGTTTCTTTGGGTTTTGGGGAGAAAACCCGCCAATCGACCTATCGTTTTCGGGTTATGGAGGTGGGGACCTGCCGCCGACTGTCATCGGTGTCGGGTCGATCGGTTCTCAGGTTGGATCGGACGGGTTGGGCGGGTGGGTAGGGTCTCGGTTTCTATTGGACACCCCTAATAAAGACAACAACTTATTTTTTCTAACATGTTTAAGTTGGCACGTGCGTTAGAAGTTAGAATACTTCAAAATTTTTTATTTTTTATTTTTTTGTATGTGTTTATCTACATATCGAGGCCATAGAACTTAGAGTTTGATACCGGGTCCAACGGGCCTTGAAACAGCAATTCCGGACCCATTGTTTCCTTTTTGACGACAGTCTATCCGCCATGGCCCACAATCACAATCAGGTCCGAGTCACGCAGCCTTAAACGTGTACAAACCCCTTCCTTCAAGAAGGGTCGGCAGCACATAGATAAGTACAAACCAAATATTTCTACTAACATTTGGGAAAAAGAAAGAAACAAAACTTGAGGAAAACTGAGCCCATCAGGATTCCAAATCCCACGTGAGACTAGTGGCTCTAGGCTCTACCGACTGGTAATGCTAATAACTGCTGATAGGAAATTCGTGGCCCAAACGTGTTTCACAAACACAGTTTTTTTTCCATATGGAAAAAGTGAGCAGAGAAAGGAGAAAAAGAAATTAAAAGAAAGTGAGAAACCAACAAAAGCGGGAAAACTTCGAATTAGGAAAAAAAACTACCACACCACAAAGCCAAAGCCGCCCACACCAACATTGTATATAAATACTCTCTTCTTTCTTTTTTAGGGTTCAAAACAAAAGTTTCTCGTAGCTTCCACACAGTGTGGTTCAGGTTCGCCATGGACGATGTTAGGGCAAGCTCAGCTTGGGTCGCCACCCACTCGTCCCATGTCGTCGTCGACTCCGCAGGTTTTAGGCTCATGGCTAAAAAATTTGGTTTTTGCTTGTGTGTAAGTTCTGTAACAGTGATATTAACAATGCTGCATTTGGAGGCTAAGGAATTTTGGTTATTTGTGCAGGGATTGAGAAAGTTGTGGACAATATTGGGCCAATCCCAAAAGTGGAGTGGGATTTCGAAGGGATTCACTATTTTGATAATGGCCCTCTCACTGTTCAGTACCTGTTTGTTCTGGACGCTTTGAATTTCTGTTTTTGGCCTGGTATGTTTGATATTTATTTTCCTTGTCTTTCATGGTGATTAATTATTACAGCTCAATTTATGTTTTTTTTTTGATAGGTTTATTTATGTTTGTTAATGGTACTATATAAAGGTTGTTTTTTTTTTTTTTGGGTTAACTTTTTGATTATTATAAATCTCTCCTGGGATTGATTTGTGAGTTGGGTCCCGTTTGGCAGTTTTCAATTTATTTCTTTTTTCCCATGGGAAAGAAAAGGCCAATAAATTCTTGCAACTTGTTGCTTTTAATTGTTTACTTTCTTTGTTTTTGGCCGTTTTCTTTTTTTTAAATACTACTTTTTCTCAAAGTGTTGTTGTTTTCCTTTAAAAATAAAATTTGTGGACTTTGAAGTTTCATGAGAACTAAAACAAACGGGCCCTTGAGGTTTAGTAATCATGGTTTTCAAGATTGATTTGCCCACTTACCGTTGCAAATTGGCTTTTAAGGACCATTTTGCAACAGCCTAACCCATTTATTTTGTTGGCATATTTTTTGTACCATATTTTTTTATAAAAAAAATTTGGGGACTTGGTCTTTTTTTACAAGCTACTATGAATAGTTAATTTGAAAAGTCTGGCTGCGGCATCTTTTTTTGACTTCCCTATGTTTAGCCATCTTTGAATTGTTTTCTTTACTTCCAAAAGTTTTTTTGCATTTGTCTTCCGTTTACCACATTTGTTGCAAATGCCACCTTGACAAGATGTTAAAAATTCCTTGAGTAAAATGGTATCCCAATCCTCAATATTTGTTGAGCATTATTTTTTTCTAAGGATATTGCAAGTTTCACAGAACTAAAGCAGTGCTTTATGTTGGAGATGCTCAAAATGTTTTATTGTTTTCTAAATTATGCAAAACATACATGGCTAGGAAGATGCTTACATATAGCTGGACTGGCTTCTTGTTTTGCATTTAGTTTATTTGATTTTGTGAAAATTGGACACATTAGTCTTTGTTCCTATTAATGGACTTCAACACTTGATGCGTGTCAATACTTGTTTGTTGGGCATAATGTAGACTCATATAAGTCAAGCAGAAATACCATGTTAATAGAGTAGAAATGCTATGTTAATAGATCATGGTGTATGCAGTGTAATGAGCTGATTATTAATACCATTGAATGAATGAATTAATAAACACTATTTGCAAGAGAATAGAAGTGATGAGAAATTAAAGAGCTAGACAGAAAGTGAGCCTGGGGTTGTTACTCAACAAGCTACTATACCATAATTGATGATGTCCCCTGTCTTTGGATATATTCATTGGTGGTCAAATCTCTTAGGAAATGGTCTACTGATACAACTTTTCTGAGCTAGAGCAGCTTGTAGTGGAAGCAGAGAACTTCTTCCTACCTTCTGATTGATTAACAAAATATAAAGCTAAAACAATGCAACCAGCAAAAGTAGCAAAAGTAACTTTTAACTCCTCCATTCTTGTTTTGGTTAATTGCTATCGGTAGCTTGCAACATTCCAGTTAATGATTTTACTTACCAAAAAAAAAAAAAAAAATCCAGTTAATGATTTTTTGTTTTCCTGCACTAGTCAGCTCATCCTAATGTCAAATTGGATCTCATAAACTCATCTTATATATTTCTGGTTATTGCTCATGCAAAGGTGTAGTTTACCATGCTAACATCTTTTGCCCTCTTGCTTATTCCTATAGACAAGGAGCTCAATTATGATCATTTGGCCTTGGGGCTAAAGGCTGTTCTACAAAATGACCAATCTGCATTTGATGCAGATCGCCTGCAAAAGTACACTGGTATTATTCTTGTTGTACCTTCTATCATTCTATGTCCATGCTGACATGTACTGAATTACACATTCACAACACACAAACATACAAATATGTTGAGGGTGCCTTTTTCATTTAATTAATTGATATCTCGGTCATTAGAAGAAAGAACTGAAACAACTAGGATCAGGGACTTAAAAAGAAGAAAAAAGATTCACGCTGGCAATGTGAGTCTATTTCATAAGAGCAAACTACCAGGATATCTACATGTTCTTTAATTTCTAGCCTCAAAATAGTAAACGTCACGTCGTCAGAATTGACTGATATATCTTCAGTTAAAGAATATCAAATATATATTGAAGATTGACCTGATTTTTGGTTGATGAAAATCTTATATAATATATTAAAATGGAAGCTCAATCAAGAATTCAAATTAGAGTCCAATTGCATTTCAATTTTGAGCCAAGTGTCCTAATTTACTTTAATTTGATGCCAAGTGTGTTTAGATTATGTTTCAATTTTATGCCAAGTGTCATTCCATCTCTAATTTCGTGTCAAGTGTCTTTACATGTAAGTTCATGAATCTAAACTTAAAAACATGTAAAGAATAAATTAGAATTTATTATACTTTCATGTAACACTAGAATTTATTATACTTTTATGTAACACTTGATTCTGTAATACTTCTAATCTATGTAAAACTATTTTAAGTCCATCTAAAATTACTTCTAGCTCATTTTACTAAATCCCATTTGAAACCATTTCTAATCCATTTATAACTAATCTAGATTTTCTTACAAAAAATAATTATTAGTTCAAATATAAATTTCAACGAAAATTTTATCATGTTCTAAAAGTTGGTTGTTCATATTCAAATTTTTTTCATAATAATTCAATTGTCATAAGTAAACATCAAATAAATTTGTTGCATCACAATAATAGAAATTAAGTTAACAAATTATCCCCACCCCCCCCGCGGTGGGAAATAAAACAATCAAGAGTGAACAATTTGCATACTATACTAAATAATAACCATACAAGGCCTTTTCAAGAGTTGACAAAAATATAAAGTGACCATTAGTAGTATTCAACATAGGCAGAAATTATAATATGCATGGGGCATGGGGTTACAAGCTAGTTTGTTACTCATATTTCATTACGGCGACAAGTAGATTACTTAATTCTTTTTTTAGTTGAAATTTTCCTTAATTCAATGTCATTTGTATTAAATTGACCTTTTAAATTTGAATTTGTGGATTAGGAGTTCAATGTTTAATTTTTTACAATCGAAACTCCTTTTTTAGAGATACATTTCTCTTTGGAGTTATATGTTTGACACTATGGAAATCTATATTCTTTCAGAGATGAAATGCTCTTTTGTTAGTTAGTAAAGTAATGAGATCAATATATGTTTCCAGGTCCTCAATTACGTGAGCTATTGAAGTGGCCTAGACCACTTCCATTGGAGGACGAAAGAGTTCGTTTACTTCATGAGGTAAATTACATCATGCTTATAATTTTTTTTTGAATTAATCATCATCATACTTGCCTTTTTGTTTATTTCTCACCTTTCTTGAGAAAAAAGGTCTTCAAGTTTCTTAGATTTTTAGTTCTTATTTGTCCAGATCTACTTCTTGTTATGAGCTATTCCCAAGCCTAACAGCAGATTAAGTTGTTTGATATCAGTTAGTTTGATGACCCAGGTTGGCTGTGAACTGGAAA
>NC_044909.1:39806090-39835875 GCF_001633185.2 Quercus lobata
AAAAAAAAAAAAAAAATCAGTTACTTTTAATTTTAAATCTGAGCTCATCCAAGCAAAAAATATTGATATTTTTTTTTACTATTAGGGACTTGGGTTGTTCTGTATCAGGTTAGGTAACCTAGTGGTGGATATACTCAGATTATACATATTTGATCTTTTTTTACTATTAGGGACTTGAGTTGTTCTGTTCCAGGTTAGGTAACCTTGTGGTGGATATACTAAGATTATATATATTTGAATTTAATTAGGGTAAAAACTGTATAAAAAAAAAATTTACTTTTTTTTTATTAGTATTTTTATATAAGATAAAAATTATGCTTTAACCTAATCTAAGTGTATATGTGTGTAAAGTTTCTTCATGGAGACTTAAACTCCGGTCCTTACCCCTCACACCCCACAAAGTACTTATACTTGTAGAGTAATCATCGCACTAAGAGTGTGCGTGGTAGTTTATTTTTTATTTTTTCATAAAAAATTTCTAAAAATATTTTTTAAATTAATGCTCTTAGGACATCCTTTAATTCTTTCATTTAATTATATGTAATTCAATATAAGAGTTAAAAATATAATAAGAAATAAAGTGCTAGAGTTAAACAATAAGAAGTCGCTACGACAATAATAGCTCAATCAAGATTTTATTACTCTTATCATCATGTCACGTAATGTGTGGTTGATGAGCCTACATCGAAGATATTTTTTATTAGAAAAAACAAAAGTACTTACGTCCAGTAATGGAAGGTAGATGCGGTGGCCAGTTTAGCATGTAGATGACAGCTAACTGGGTAAAAATTTTATATTAATTAACGGTGCCATACCATAGTTAATTTTCAAGCGTCAATAAAAAGTTAGAACAACAAATAGCTTCGAATTATTTTATTTTATTTTATTTTTGATGGGGCTTCGAATTATTATACAATTGTCAAATTGTCATTGAATTTTAATAATCTATTGTTAGTTCCAGCGGTAACCATGGTTGTGTTTCCTGATCTCGCACAAAACCCTCAATGATTAGTCCCATAAAATATCATATCTTTTTCCCCACTAGCAAATATAATATATAACCTCCCCAAAAACACACAAAAATAGCCAGTAATTAACGTACATGTGCACACCCCCTACGGTAAAACCAAGAAAGAAAAAAAAAAAAAAAAAAAAAAAAAAAAAACCCCTTTTCGTAATTCCACTAGAAAATTTTTTTCTGACGCCAGGAACTTGGACAACTTCAACTTTGAATATGAAGAAAGTGGACGAAGAAAAAAATAAAAAGAAATGATGAAAGGGAAATCCCATCAATTATCTAATCCACAAACAAAAAGCAAGAGAATCCAACGGTGGAGAAACATCCATCCGCGGAAACACGGAGCCGCTCACGCCCAAGACCTTGGAGTCCCCACATCTCAAAAAAAAAAAAAAAAAACTATTAACATTACTACCTCTCCGCAAAACAAAACAAAACAAAAAGACACAGCCCACAAAGCCATAGCACGTCACAAACACACACACACTTCTCTCAAGTCTCACCCCCACCATCACCACCACCTCCTTCCACTACCAAAAAACTAACTCAACCCTAGTTAATTATTCCTTACCCTCTAAACCCCACTTCTTTTTATTTATATAAATCACCCTCTCCCCTCTCGCCCCAAACCTTCATTCCATTCCTTCTCTCTCTCTCTCTCTTTCTTTCTTTCTTTCTTGTGCTCAAAGAAATATTGCATTCTTATAATCTTAGGTTTGTTCATGTAAACAGACTGAGAGTCCTGAGTCTTGAAACTTTTGAAACTTGAAACTTGAAACTTTGAAACACAGATAATAATAATAATAAGATAAAAGATAAGAAAAATGAGTTGCAACGGTTGCCGAGTTCTGCGAAAGGGTTGCAGCGAATCGTGTATTCTAAGGCCTTGCTTGCAGTGGATCGATACCCCCGAAGCCCAAGGCCACGCCACTGTCTTTGTCGCCAAGTTCTTTGGTCGTGCTGGCCTTATGTCTTTCATTTCCAACGTATCTGAATCTCAAAGACCTGGTACATATATATATATATATATATATACATATCAAATACTATGTAGTTTTTTTTTTTTTTTTGTTGGGTTGTGTAACTTGTGTTATTGTCTCTGTTCTTATTTTTTTGTTGTGTTTTTCAGCTTTGTTTCAGTCTTTGTTGTTTGAGGCTTGTGGAAGGACCGTGAACCCAGTAAACGGTGCCGTTGGACTTTTATGGAATGGTAACTGGCACGTGTGCCAGGCGGCGGTTGAGACTGTCCTACGTGGCGGTACTTTGCGTCCGATGCCGGAGCTTCTCACATCCGGTGCACCGATTCCATCCTCCGACGAGGTCTCCGAGGCCGAAGTGACCTGTACCAACATGTGGAATCTCGGCGATCCGAGTCCGAATTCCCGACCCAAGGTCTCGCCAAGACGCCGTCGATCCGGCGAGCCGAACAAACCGTACCAGACCGATCTCGATCTCCGCCTGACTCCGGCGAAAGTATCGGTATACAAGCCTGAGATCCGGCGACCGGGATCTCCGTCGATGAATTCCGAGGAATCGGTGACGACCTTCGAGAGTGCTTTTGCAGATCAGTATGGAGAGAGAAAGCTTCTCAACTTGTTCAATTGAATTAGCTAGCTCTCCCTCTGTTTTTTTTTTTTTTTTTATAACTTTTTGGGGGTGAATTTGAAGTTCACACGTGCGAGTAGCGTACGATTAGTATCCCTGTTTTTTAGGTGAGGGAGTTTATGATATCCGGAATTGAAATTCCGGCGAGATTTTGTGAATCACCGGCACAGGATTTCTCAGTCTCTTTGTGTTTAGAGAGAATAGAGGAAGATGAAAGTTTGTCGGTGATGTTTTTCTTTTGTATCTACCTATGACTATGAGAGATGATGAATAATGATTCTTGCTAATCTTCTTCTTCGTCGTTTTTCTTTTTTTAATTTTTAATTTTTTGGATTGTTTTCTTTATAAAACATTAATTGATGAGTGGATGCATTGGATTTTATGATGAATGATAAAAATGTTTTGACAATTTGGTGCGGGTGGGTCAGGATGGGTCTGCAACTAGTAGCTACATATCCGTAACCACGGCATGATCCACTCATGGCTCATGCTACGAATAGGACGGAGTTAATAATTTATAAACCTTTAAAGCGAAACCAAAAATCATGTCCTAACCTCTTCATTTTCCTGATTTTTTTTTTCTTTTGAGTTATATGTAGAGACTATAGAGAGAACCAAATTAGGAGAGTACAATTCACATGCAATTTGATAGTGGTAATTGTACTTTACACTTTGTAAAGAGTGTGTGTGAATCGATACCCATTTGGTTGGTTGTTAAATGTATTGATGAATGTTTTTGCCAACAAGAAATAACATGTGAAACATATACTCGCAAAAACACTTAATATACTCTCGTCGTATGTGTTTTTTTTCTTCTGTTTTCCGCGTATTAGTTATTTTCTCTCTTAAAAAAATCCATGATAATGTTATTGACATAATAAAATTTTATAATTATTAAAATTTTTTTAGAGATTATTAACTATGATTAGTATAGCATGGACTAACTACCTATAATTTTTTATTATAGAATTATAACTTGTCAATTTCAGGGGTTAAAAGAAATAATATTTATTATATTTAAGTAGACTTATTGATCTAGAAAAAGAGATTTTGAAGTTTTACTAATATGCGGAAATGATAAATTTCAAGTACTAACCGATTCAAATTTTATCCGTATGGGTGAAGAAAATTTCTGTTTTCCTAGGACTAACACCAATGTAGTTGATTCACAAAAAAAAAAAAAAAAAAAAAAAAAAACCCAATGTAGTTTTCCGTATTTTAAAGGAAAAAATTGATTTGTTGGCTCCGTACAGATTCCTAATCTTTTTTTTTTTTTTGGAGAAACTACAGATTCCTAATCTTGACTCTGCATCCTGAATTAGTTAATGTGTGAATGTGATATGTGCAATAAAATATAATACTCGAACCAATCCAAAATTATATTAACAAATAAGAAGTAAGAACAGCTAAACTAATGCAAAAAGATGAAGCCAATTTATAGGTCCCAAGGGTCTAAAGGAAGATATGTATCTAGGGAAGGTTTACTTCAAATTTTGACCTGCCCTAGATAGTGCTGTACATTTTTTTTAAAACAAAATTGCATATTTACGCGGCGAAGAAGCTATGCATATCCAATGATTCTATTCCATTCATTTGGCTAGTGGCTCTATTCTACGAAAAATCATGATTAAATTAAAAAAAAAAAACATTATATCCATAATATTTTCACAAAACTTTTTTGTGACAGGTTATTAATGATTGCTACTAAATGTATAGAGACGGAGTTAGAACTTTGAGTTAGGGGGCAGCTTTACAACTGGTTATGTGTAGCGATTTCAACACCTGACTTTGCTAATACTTAACTGATGAGATTTTTTATTTTTATTTTTTGTGTGTGGGTAAGAACAAATTTATTTTGTTTAGAATTTTTTAAAGGGCATGGTTGTTTATTTTGGATAAAATTGGCTAATTGAGTTTAATTTTTTTAGTTTTACTATTGGTAATTTTTGTTGTTGAACTATTTTTTTTGAGCTTGTATATTTTGTTTTAGATTTTAGAGATTTAAATTTTTTTATGGTAACTAAAATGAGGAAAATGCTAGAGTTACAAGCATTTTTATAAATTAATGATATGATAAGTAGTTACAGGTAAGTAAAAAAAGATGTAAGTTGTGGGCTTATTATGCGAACCAATAAGAATTTGTTATCAAAACATTTTGTAAAAATATTGTAAAAAAGTTTGTGAGTATAACATTACGCTTAAAATAATCAATAATATTGTTTAAGGGAAACAAAATGTACTCGAGTCCCATGGAACTTGAGTACCCTATGGAACTCAACTTTCTTAAATTTGAGTACCTAAATAATGGTAGATTATTATATATTTTTGAAACAGTGGTAGATCTTCATATATTTTGCAAAAATGTGCTATTGTGCTATTTTGGCCAAATTATCATATAAGATTTGTTACGAAAATATTATAAAGAAATTGGCAAGTAACAACTTATTATATATGATTTGTTATGAAAATATTATAAATTGTAACAATTTTTTTAATACATAAATTTTTTCATTTATGGCAAGCTGAAAAACGTGGGTTTGGTGTTTCAACCCAAAAAAAGAAAAAGAAATGATATGTTTATAATATTTTTGTAATATTTTTACAACAAATCTCACGTGATAGGTTATTATTGATTGTAAATTTAAATTAGAACCAATAATAACTTATTACCTATAATTTATTGTGATCGTGTTTTAAAAATATTGTGCACGGATTACTTGTAAATAAAAAAGAGAAACATGAGCATGGGTTTGGGGTACAATCACCCCTTATGAACAGTGATCGCAACAAACTGGGTACTGCTAGTTTCTACTCCGTCAAATATGGATCTGAAGACTGAAGCCAATTATTCCAGATGTGATTAGAGCGTGATCACTACACACCTAAAGAGCGCGTGGGTCCCACACTTTCACATATAAGAAGAAAACTCAAAACTTGCACCCGTATGCCATTCATTTTTGTTGGGGGAAAACAAAACATGCCGTCTAATTTTGATCTTCGTAGTTCAGGCTTATCCGGTACTAAAAAACAAATATTTTAAGATTTGATTTGAACCACAGCTGGTCTTTCTGTGTTTCGCTCGTTTAATGCTGCTCAGACCTTTCGTTGTACCAAAAAGACTAGTACCAGTACCACATACTTTATCATTATTTAGACACGTAGTGATTATAATTGTATATTACTTTTCACTAAATATATTTAATGGGGGGGGGGGGGGGGGACTAATAATAGTCACAAAGTCTTGGTATACATTGTGTTATTAATGCCATTATATATATGTAGGGTGGAATCGATCTCATACTAGAGATTTTTTTTTTTTTTTTATTACTCGGGAGAAAAAACGGTTGGTAGACCATTGTAATCTAATTATAAAATGACAAATAACAAGTTGTTCTAACTTTTAAGTTGTGTGAAAGTGTACGAGCAAATAAAAGAACTGTTCGTAGTAGAGAGAGAGAGAGAGACGGCTTTTGGAGAAGGAAAAGAGTCGTATGGAATTAGAGAAGGTATCAAAAGGAGTTGGGCTTGTGGGGAAGAGAAAAAAGGGGCCTACAAAGTTGCTGTTTTTTCAGCCAATAGGAAGGCAAGAATACAGTGTACATGGGCCTTTTGTCAGCGTCGATTTTGGCTATTGGGGAGGGTTTGCCTTTGCCTTTTGTTTGTTTAATAATATTTGAATACATCATACACTCCCCTTTCTTTGTCTTGCAGTCTAACTTTGATTACTCCCTATATATATTAATTAATTAATTATCCTCCACTTAAAGTTAAGAGAATCCCTCTCCTCCTATCTTGGGAAGTAGTGGGTGGAGTACACATCACTCATCATAACCCACTATAAAGTCTATAATACCATTTTTACTATATTTATTATTAATTTATTAATTATTTTTGGGAACCAAACCCGTAAGACAATATATATTTTTATTTTTTTTTTTGAAAAGAAAAGCGATAATGAATGGTGCGAGTGGTTTGTGTGAGAATATTGGGTTGCTTGCTTGGCTTTCTGGTTTCTGTAAATGCTGCGTTTCGCCGCATTTGCCATGGGCCCCACGGAACCTTCTCCCAGTCCCAAGAATTTTGGTTCCCATCACCACCCTCAGCATCCACCCACTTCTTGCTTTTTTTTTTTTGGGTAGAAACACCCACTTCTTGTTGATCTCTCGTAATCTCACCACATGTAGCAGCAGTACTTGTATGCTACGTTGCTCAAATACATGGGTTTTCCTATTTTATATGATTGTGAACACTTTTAGTATATGTATTTTTTTTTCTAATTTTTATTTTTGGCCTCCTAAAACAATATGGAGAACGTAACTACAGTAATAAATTAATTAATATAAATCTACCATTACCGTGATTTCAGATTCCAAAAATGTCACAAATGCTAAATATATGTGAAATTGTGAATTAGCACATGCTCTACCTCAAAAGATAAATATACCGTTATTCGTGACTTATTTGCATTGTGTTTATAAAAAAATAATATAAATATTTTGTCACACCTTATACTCTATTAATTATGATATAATTTTTGGTAATTTTATGTTAAATGTATGTCAACAAATTAAAATTTAATTTTTTTTAATTTAAAAAAAAAACACTAAAACAATAAGCTAAAATAGAAAAGCTAAAAGCTTTTAGACAAAGAGATGTATTGTAGTAGTTATTTTATTTATTTTTGGTAAAATATTTTTTTATTAATAATTCAATAGTTATAATAATGAAAATGTGATTTGAACTCTAGCTGTCTACTTGAAAACATGAAAAAAAGGAAGAAGAAGTCAAATAAGCTAAAAATCTCTTACTTTTGGTGAAATAATTAAAGATGAGCAAGACTTAGGTACAATACTTAGGTGTTATTCTGTAGAATTCTCTTTTAAGATTATGCTATGTGGATCTTTTTTCATGGGATGAAAGTATATTTTTTAGTTAAGTAGCCACATGGCTGAATCTTAAAAGTGGAACTTAAGGAACAACATTTAAGGTACTGTACCTAAGTTTTGTCTATTAAAGATATTAGTTTTTTGCTGAAAATGTTCACTAGTGTCTGTTTGACAAAGCTAAATAACTTTTAGCTTTTAGTTTTTTTTGTCTTAGTTGTTGTTGTTGTTTTTTTTTTTTTTTTTTTTTTTTTTTTTTTTTTTTTTTTTTAATTTATTTATTTTAAATAACAAAACTAAGTTTTTTAAAAATAAGCTAGTTTTTGGCTTTTTGTCATATATTTAGCAAACAGACACTAGGGGCAAGATTATATTAAGCTTAAAAACTAAATTCACCAATTGATTAATAGGTGCTTCGTCTAGTGGTAGTGCCACCTTATGGCCAAGGTGGTCCCAAGACCACCCTAACCTGAAAAAAAAAATTATATATAAAAATTTAAAATTTAAAATTTATTTACATTTAAATTTTTTTTTTGACCACCTTGAATTTTTTTTTATGCCAATAAAATTAAATTTTGGTCATTAACAACATTAAGAACATTTAGATTAGTTGAAAAATGATAGAAAATCATTAGAGCTTGTCATTTAGAGGTTTATAGTAGTGACAAGTTAGATCTACATGTAAATCAATTGTATTTTAAAAAAAAAAAGTAAAGATACCCTTGGATTTGCTTCTAGCAGTACTACCAAACAAGCATAGCTGACTTCCACATATATTGTACTAATTGAGCTGTAACACTAACCAAAAAAATATAATTTAGGGGAGGAAAGATTGAGCTGTGACTGTGAGTTTAGAGCATCCACACACACTTGGTTTGTGACATGATTTTTCATTCCCTTAAGCATGTAGCCAAGCATACATTGTCATGTAACATGCTTGCCATTTCCGAAAAGTTGTCCCACAACATTCCAAACCACTATACCCTATTATGTGTGAGATATGTGGTCTTGGACCACAATAGGATTTAGTTACTATATGAGCTGCTTCAAGTAGCCAATGCATGATTTCCAAGAGATTTAAAGTCATTCTTTGAAGTGAAGTATGAGATTCCTTAATGACCTGTTTGGATAGAAGGGGGAGTGGAGAGAAATAGGGTAGAGTAGAGTTGGCTAAAAAGAAGCTAATTTTGTGTTAAATCTACTCTACTCTACTTTATTCCTCCTCAATCCAAACAGACCATAAGAGTCCAACAATTTTCAAGGATTTTTTTTTGTGAGTCCAATAGACCTTCATGGAGCTTCTATGCGTTTGTTTTTTTTTTTTTGCTTTGCTCCAGCAGTTTAATGAAGAAAGATGATACAAAATTATTTGATTATAACATATTGTGTTGCCTGGTAATTAACCAAGGGCAAAACAGTCAAAGAAAGAAGATATATAGAAAAGAAAAATAGAGAAGACACGTGGAGAGTGGAGACGACTGGAATATAGATTGGGTGGCCAGCAAAATTATTCAAAGCAAGACAAGGATAAGCTGTGACGCGGATTTCACAACCGCTCTCTTTCATTGAATCTGGGCAACCACGACAAATTCCAAGCTTCTTGGTGCATATCAACCCCATTTAAATATGAAAGATATATATATGATGGTAGAACTGCATATCTTAGCCGGTAGGTCCAAACACTTAATAGTCTTTTTCTAAAAATAATTTTTGTTTATGTTATAATAATGAAAGATAAAGAGGAGCAATACCAAAAGCTGAGTCGTTTATTCGAGCCTTTTCGATTTTGTTCCCGTCTTAAGGTCTTCTTGTGGAAGGAAAAAAAAAAATTAAAAATTGTGCAACTTGACCAAGTCGTTGGATTTTAAATAATGATTTTATTAAATTGAGTGATTCTGTCAAGTTGCTTTTGTAAAGACTTGGCACCGATTTTGTCAAGGCTCCCGTTTATGTTTAGCCAAAAAAAAAAAAAAGAAAAAAAAAAAAAGAAAGGGCGTGGGATAATAAAGAAAAATTATTAGGTATTTTTGAAAGTTTTATTTATTTATTTATTTTTTTTTTGAGAATTGGTATTTTTGGAACATAGTGACATGATGTTTATTTCTCTTATATTTAAAGAAGGATAAAAAAAAATTTATTAATGGATCCAAATTATAATCAATAATAAATAAAAAAATAATTTATTAATTAGAAGTTGTTATGAAAATATTATAAACAGAATATTATTCTTATATTTATAGTGAACCTCACCATGAATTTAATTAATACAATTTGACATAAATGTAAGAAAAAGAGTATCAGGTCACCTTATTTTCAAAGTACTTGATAATACCACCACACATCCTTGGTGTGGTAGTTACTCTACAATTATAAATGCTTGTAAGGTTTGGAGGATAATGGCGAGAGTTCAAGTCTCCAAGAGAAAATTTCATACATATAAATTTAGATTAGGCTAAAGTAGAATTTCTATCTTGTATATAAAAAAAAAGAAAAAAAAAAGAGAGAGTAATTGATAATTACTCACTAATAAATGATTTGCAAACAGAAACCAAATATCACATACTCTAGTTAATGCCAAACTTATCCCCCCTTATCATGATGAAGACAATTTTCAAATTTTCATACCTAAATCCTACACGCTTGATTGTAATTAAACACTGTTTTGTTTTTATTATCATGAATTTTTTAGAATAGAATTTGAATTTTGAACCCAAAAGATCTACTTAGCAATAGTCATACTCATATTACATATATATGTTAAATTACATTGAGGAAAGATATCTATGTTATTATTAGAGCTCCACTAATTTAGCGCAGTCGCACTCTTTAGAATTTAGTTTAACTGCTATACCTATCAACTACCCACGCAATCACCTTTTAACTCTGAAGCTGCAAGTGAGTTTAGCATTGCTTGAGAATGACAAATTTGACTTTAGCATTGCTTGGAAGATGCATTCAGTTTAGGTCAAACCTCAGACTTTTTAGAACCTCTGTTCAGGTTGATCAGACTGAGTCACTAACTAGAGTCCAAACCAATCCAATTAAATATGGGACTATCGAGTAGGCATTCCAAGTGAGAGAGAGGATACATATACTGGATATATAATGTTTTTTTCCTTCAAATAGGTACTCTCGGCTAAACATCTTTCCAGTCAATCTCATCGTTCTAAAGCAATGATCATGTTCCTATGAGTTAGAATTGTTAATTCAAACTCTACAATTTCCATTACAGCTAAAAATAAGAGGAAACGTATAACCAAAATTCAATATAAACAAAACTACATGCGTTAACAAAAGTAATATAGTAAATATTAGAGAATTCTCTATATTTCTTTTGGTAGACTTAAGCATTAGAAACAATTTGGTCAACACTATGTTGATATCCCTCTGATTTTTCATTTTCGCAGGTGTTCATTGTCCACATCATTAGTTACAAAATTAAGGGCCTGGTCGGATTGAGGAGAGAGGGAGGGGAGTAAAGTAGAGTTGGCTGTAAATAAGTTATTTTTGGACCAATTCTATTTTACTCTATTCTACTCTCCCTCTTTCCTCCTGAATTCAAACGTACCATTAGGAAGACACAAGGAATACAAAATGAGAATGACTGATTTGAATTTCCCTTTTCTGTTTTTTTCTTATATTTTTTCAAGATTAATCAAGATAATTTTCAGTTGGGTACGTACTAGGTTGGAAGTAATGGTCTTTCCTCATTTTCTAGATTAATTAAGATAATTTTACGTTAGAAACCGAGCTGAAAGGAAAAGTCTTGGTGAAACTTGGAAGTACAAAATAGCATTGCTTGATTCACTAAGATAACCCTATTATTAGTAGCTAGGTCACTTACAAGTTACAAATACATCATTTTCACTCAAGACTGAATTGTAGATGACAACCTAGCCAACAGCGTGGATGGAATTGGTAGCTTAAATATATGTAATGTAATGAATGAATTGTTAACGTTAATGCAAGTTGTCATCATGGTTCTACCCGAAAGTTATTAAATGGCGCTGACGTTGCTAATTTGCTATCCATATTGGCCCATGAGATTCGGGATGCTGGGTATGATTGGCTCCACAAAAACTTATTTGTTTATAACAAATATTCTTTACTCTTCGTGATCATGAATGGGTATCTAATATCTATAACTATAAATAACCTTCATTGGAGGATTACTCATGCTTTCAGAGCAGACATACGGCCCTTGGAGTGATTCTAAAGCCACCCAATTACTAAGTGGGAGTGGGAGTGGGACAAATGCTTGACGTACGTGGGTGGTGCGTGAATAGGTTTTGCTAGTGTAGATTATTTGGATGGAAAAGTATTAGATTGCTTTCTAAGTATGGTGATGTGGTACTCTAGAAGCGGATTTTCTCATTTATAATTCTATCTTTTTATGTATTTTCATTTATCCATTTTAATTTTCTCATTTCAGCTATACTCATTTTATGAATATGTTGATTCTTAAAAGGTCAAACATTTGATACCATTGAGCATAGCTAGTTGTATAATAATGTTATAAAATTTCTTTTTAATTTGATAGGTAGTCTATAATCATACAATACTCTTAATCCGCTTCTACACTTTATCCATCATACTCGTCTTATAATTCACATCATTTTCAATCTCTTAATCTTTATAAATTATTGATCCAAGATACAAAAACTCTCTCTTTAGTATATTTTAACTATCAAGTCTTACCGCTCTATCATCTATGTTTTTATTTTTATTAAACTTACATTTCATGTACTCTATTTTAATCCTTTTAAATGGAAAATCTTAAATTATAGAGCGTTTTTCCAAATTTCTAACTTGGTATTAACTCTCCTTCTAGTTTTATCTACTAAAATTTTATCACTCTACTAAAAACATACACCAAAGGACTTCATTTTGAACTGATTTAGTGAGCTCTTCCATCAATCGCACGAAGAGATATAAACTTAATGTTGATAGCGATACGAAACTCACTGTGTATTTTATTTAAAACAACAAATGTGTGATTAGTATATGGTCCTTCAATAATCTCCTACATCTTAAAAAATGACTTAACGATACTAGTGACGGCTGGCCCACATGGTCGGGAGGGATTGAGTACTTAACACTTTTCCAAGTCCATACCTTAACTCCAAACTCAAAGTTGGTTTATTAGACCCATACATAGAGGTTCGAAGTGATTTTTGGACCTAAACTAGGTGATGAATCTCATTCTCTACCCTTTTAGTTAGTGGTGTACACCTGGGCCTATATCTAGGATGGTTTACATGGAGCTATCGATCACACATCATGTCACTCACAATGGTAAAGAAGTATTTGTAGAGAGAATTACGTTTTTTTTTTGGGTCGGTAATAAGGTATATTTATATATAAAAAAAGTTAAATCATATAGAAAAATAATTTTAATTATTTATCAAGACAGGGTTGGTTAGGCGAATGCCCCTCATGAGAACATTTTTCATTCCTAATTATCATGATATAGTTGTCCATTTCTTATAAATATAGTCAACATTATTTCTCATTTTGGACATCTCAATATAGTTGTCCATTCTCAAAATCAAATATATCCTCTGCGTTTTTCTATTACTCTCTTTTATTTTTTGTATTAGTATATAAGTAATATTCTCAAAATCAAATATATCCTTTGCGTTTTTCTATTACTCTCTTTTATTTTTGTATTAGTATATAAGTAATATTCTCAAAATCAAATATATCCTTTGCGTTTTTCTATTACTAAATAAATTTTATTTTTGCATTAGTATATAAGTAATAGTGTAAGGTACTTTCTTTATTTTGATGGGAAGAATAGTATAAGGTACTTATTTCTAAAAAATAAGTAAAACAAAAGAACAAAGTTGCAAGTGGGCAATGGGCATAAAGAATTTATTATTGTTGTTTTTTAAACTTATTTGCTTTTAAGAAGAAAAATATTTCATGAATGGTTCTTTTTAAAACTAGACAACTTGTGCTTTTGTCAAATAAATTATTTTTCCGGGACATGGAGAAGAGAATATATTATAAACATATCCAATATATTTCGGAATGTGATATGGGAGGATGATGATATGACAAGATATTATTGGTCTGTCAAGATATCTGGGACGGAGTCTATATGATCATGTTCCAAAGGGATAAGCATAAGTATAGTAGTTTATTTTATTTTATTTTTATTTTGTTAAAAAAGGGTATAATAGTTATTTCCAAACACACTTCGATGGTGAGTTTAATGGACATAAACAACCATCAATTTTTGTTTGGGAGACCAAATTTTAATCTCAATATACATATACTAGACTTATCACATGCGTTTTGCGCGTGTAATAATGCTATTTTTTTTAATTTATTTTTTTGTGTTTAAAAGTGATATATAAATAACCGTGTGTATTTATTTATTTTTTTTTAAAGAAGGAGGTAATGCAACGTGGAATAATGTTTAAAAATGACATAGAGAACTATAAGAAGTTGAAACTAATGAGAGATTTGAATTTATTGATTGGGATAAGAATTGTAATAAGTAAAAAAATTTTGAGATTTGAACAAAAGAAAGATGATATACGTTAGAGTGGATGAATGAGGATTTATGATAACTGTATAGAATTTGGATAACAAAAATTTTGGAATGTTTTAAAGATGTAGGGGTATTGGGCACAGGAGCTCATTATCTATGTATATATTGGGCTTGGGGCTCAATCCGAGGATGAAAGGTCGTCTGAGGAGGAGTAAACATTGTCAAAGGAGCCCATGCTAGTAAATGAGA
The DNA here is from genome assembly GCF_001633185.2 of Quercus lobata. Classification (NCBI taxonomy): domain Eukaryota; kingdom Viridiplantae; phylum Streptophyta; class Magnoliopsida; order Fagales; family Fagaceae; genus Quercus; species Quercus lobata. The sequence goes on from NC_044909.1 coordinate 39,820,345, forward strand.
AAGTTAGTTTTAGTCATAAGGGACCAGGAGGGTGGGCCAAGAATGAATGCCTCCTCAACTAATCAAAACCGAGGTCCGAAGAGATGGTCTACCATCCAGGGAAACGTTCCAGGAAATTCTGTTGATACAGATAAGCATTACAGGAACATAGGATAGGGGGAAGTCTTAAAATATCTAAGGAGAAAACCACTACTACTGCATTAAATGCTCTGCAGCTAACCCTCTGGTCACATTAATGTGGAAGTGATACCTGAACAGTGATTTTTAGCCTTGCAGCTACTACATAAAAATTTCAGGAAGGTGCTGATTGGACAAGTATCAATACCAACCATTTGGCCTGCACGTGGAGGGTAAAGATGAAAGGGGAAGAGAGTATAAAAGGAGGAAGAGGCAATGAGAGAAGGAGATTGAAAAACTAAGAGAAAAACACTGTAGCAGTCAAGAACTGAATTTGTAATCCAACTTGAGAGAAATATATAAGAACTGATATCCTTGAACTTTGCTGATGACGATTTTCTTTAGTTTAGGTCAGTCTGTTTTCTTTTTCTTGTCCTCTGAATTCATTTTACTTGTCATCCAACTCATTAAATCTTAGTTTTCCAATGCATTCTCTACAAATTCATTGTATTAGGTTTTTTGGGCTTAAGTTCGTCCATCACTTGGGCTAGGGACTTAAATTGCGTCCTTACAAAAGAATTTAAAAAAAAAAACCATAAAAATTTTGAGGTAAGAATGAGTAGTTTTTACGCGAGGTGGTGGGTTTTTTTTTTTTTTTTTTGAAGTAATTTTGTTTTTTTTTTCTTTGATAAAGATAATTGAAGTATTTGAATTCAAATAAATAAAAAATACAAATAGGAATCCTCTTATTAATAGTATAGATAAACACATATAAACGTATATATATATATATATATATATATATATGTATTTGCTTAAAGAGTTCTATTGAAGTATCACACTTTATGAGAAGTAAGTAAATTAACACCATATGAAACTTATTGATTTAATTTTTCTTTGAAACTTCTTATTGTAATATTCTTTTCATATAATATAAGAATGTATAAATCTCAATATAAAATTTTCATGCAAAATTGAAAATTTAAAAGATGTAAGTATTATACTAATATATGAATGAAAATTAGATATTTGTACTGTCTCTATAATATAAAAATTATAGCATTATTCTTATTTATGAAATAACTTTATTTCATTGTATTATCTAAGTTTGACTAAAATTCATTTCAATTTTCTGACTTTACTTTTATTCAATTAGTTTATCTAACTTTTAAATTTATTTAATTCAGACATTTATTAACATGAATGAATCTCAATAATAATTAAATTTTTCAAAATTTTGGAGGCTCACACTTACACATGATTAATTCCTCTTGTCAATGAACTTGAATGCCATACAATAAATTCAAAAATTTTATGGACAGTTTAGTATAACATTTGAAACAATAGTTTTTCAGTTTTTAAAAAATACTATACATACTTTTATATTTTTTTTACTTATATATATTTTCAAAAAATACAACATTACTAAAACAACGTTAATTATAGCCCTTAACTTTCATCCCCACACAATCGGTGCACGAAATTTTCAAGAATATCTCGTGGACAAAAGGGTGGGGCAGTCTTGTCAAAGTCTTATCAAAAAGAGGATAAATACGTGCCGACATGGAATCGTGTAGGACATGGGCGTTCACGTGACGTTTGCCCCAAAGAGAGGAAAGGAACAAAGTTTAATTTGTATTGGATTTGGGCCCATCCACGCGCCGTGATCGTTGACCCAACCTCCTCGGATGCCCAGCATCAATACAATAGGCCATGCATGTATATATAGATGATGACGTCAGAGAATGTTTTTACGCACGTAATTATGGCTAACCTTGTCCCTGAAGGACCGTACCCCTCGACCCTTTCACTCTTCAGTATAGTTCAGTTCATGAATCATCAATCATGACCAATTCATCGTAACTTAAAGCCAAAGGAGATTCATAAAAATTGAAGAAGTTGTCAGTGCGAGACAAACTGTCCAATTTATTGACATATATGCTATTGTTATTGACATCGTTTGTGGTTTAGTATTAAAGTCTCTATTGCAAACGATGATGTAGAGAGAGAGAACAAGAAGACACTGTATTTATTATACTTCCAGCCAAGAAAAAAATAAAATAAAGTTTATAAGTTTATACTTTTATAGGTCTCATTAGACATATCCAATGAAAAGATTAAAAAAAAGGGTGGTCCTTGAACCCTAGTGGGTAACTTTTGTTTAAAGTTTTAATTCTTCTTTGGATTAAGAATTGAACTGGGAACAAGTAAAAGAAATCAAGTATTGTGTTTGGAATCTTTTAAGCAGCACCACTCCAATGCAATGGTGCATCCAGCACTGCAGATAATAAGGAAGGTGAAATCACCTTAAGATTTGCCACCAACAAAGTTTTTTGTCGTTGTATCTTTTTAATGATTTGAATTGAAGAACACCTAGCTAGTACTTTTTATAATATAATGTTTGAAGTACTCTAGAAGTAAAAATTTTATAATTATCTTAAAAGTGGTTAATGGAAACCGTGCTTATAGAAAAGTATAGGTGCTTTATCACTTATAAGTGCATTCTCAATTAGAATTAAATTGTGTTTTAAATTACGCTTCTGCAATTTATATTCACTTAATGTGTAGAATTAAAAGCTGTGTTCGATACAACAATTTTTTAAAAGAAGATAAGAAAGTAAAGGTTTCTGTAAAAAAAAAAACGCACCACTTGAAAAGTCCTACTTCTATTGTGCTCATATTTAGATAGGGCCACCACTACAATGCCTTCGGCCCTTCCTTATTGTTGTAAAAACTTGTTTATAACTTGATTTGAGAATGTATATGTTTAATATCTAGTACTGTTTCTAAACAGAAGACAACAATGAATAAAATAGTTTATGGTAAATAAAATAAGAAGAATGAAACTGAAGCAACATAAACATAGCCTTCTGATATTCCAGTCATTGGAATGGAACCCCAAGGAAACAAAAATACATAAATAAATAAATACACTCTCATCATTATTGAACCAAAAATAAACTAATGTTAGAGGTGTATTAAGCTGGCCTCTTTGAATCATTCAGTAATGTTTCAAGTATAATCCATTCATCCCAAATCAAATAGCACTTCTTGAGTATGGAACTGATAATAAGATGGTTTCAAACTCTCAATCCCTTCCCCAGTATCACATTTTGGAGGAATGATAATAAGGCTAATTAAGAGGATTTTAATTAACTTTAAGTGATAGTATAATGATAATAATATCTTTTATGGAATTCCGAAGAAATAGACTAATGATAGTAGTTGAATATTGTAAAGTACACTAATCATAGAACGAACTTAGATTGAATTCCTAATACACCCAAAAGAATTTTTTTGATGTCTTGGTCAAATTATAAAGAATAATAATCATAGAACAGATACCATTAATTTCAAATATTTTGAATATATTTATATATAAAATAACGACTAAAATGCAAATTACACCCTTTAATTAAATTGGATTGAAATTCATTTCAATATTCTAACTTTACTAAAATAAAATTAGAGAATTGAAATAAATTTCATTCAAATTTCAAAGTTACAATTTTCATTTTAGCTTAAAATAAATAAGACCAATCCACATGTATTTAATTTTTATTTTCTAGCGTAATCTAAGTGTATATGTGTGTGGAACTCCCTCCTGGTGACTTGAATCCCAACCTTTGCCTCCTACACCTTACAAGCATTTATACTTGTGGAGTGACCACCGCGCACCACCACCGCATCAAAGGTGCGCGGTGGTTACTAAAACAGTTTTAATTGAATATCGATATTCAATTAAAACTATCAATACCTTGTATTCAACTATACTGGGGCACTCCTTGGGCTCAAAATTCTTTAAAATTTGTCGGATCAAGTTCAACATATTCAGATGCTCTCAACGAAAACCACAAAAAAACTACTCCTATTTTTTAGCCCCCCTTTAGACTTTTGAGTCCAAGTGAAGCTTGAGGGTTTAGGCCATTAGTTACTATCACTTGTAGCTAATCCATAAATATGGGAACGACCCAAAGAAAAGAAAAAGAAAAACAACCATTCCTATTGCAGTGGAAACTCAACTTTTATCACCTTCCGGAGCATGTGTGTACATGTTCGTGCGGTATGTTTTTCCGTGTAAAAGCTCATCTAAAAGCACTACTTCTGGGCAATAGATCAGGCATTCATGGGCCTTCATCATTGTCCATCAAGTTTAGAAGTGTGAGTTTCTTTCTTGATCTTCTAGTTTCGAGGCCAAGTGCCTGCAAAGCCCATCCCAGCCTCTAGTTACTAGGCTTATGGGCCCAATTTCGGTTTTTTTTTTTTTTTTTTTGGTCTTCCCTCTGGTAAAATTTAGATATAATTTTTAGGTGTTGTATGTTAGGTTATTCAACTAAATTTAATCACTTGATGGTTGAAATGGTAACTATATATAAGGATGTGCATTGGCCAATAATGAGTTATTCTATGTGCACAACAAATAGATAAACACACCCACGTGTTGAACATGTTTTAAGCTAGTAACTTATGACTTATGGATCACTAACCGGCATTATCTCTATATATATAAAACCGAAGCCTCTGAAGTTTCCATAATTTTTCACGTCAACATAATTTTTAAATATAATATAAAAACAAATTAAAAAAAAAAAAACATAAAAACTGATGCACGGGAAATTCAGCCACTAAGTAGTAATATATAAATCTCTTAAAACCTAAACCTGAATGTAAGGACTAAGACAACGTAGAAAGCAAACATCAAAGTGAGGGGAAAAACTCCAGCAAAGTAAGACACGAGTCACGACATTGTTTAACGGTTGAGAAACATTGTTTAACTTACCAATTCATAAAATATGTACCTTTGAACTTCTCTTCCCAATCAATTTTGTCAGCATTTCGTGACTTGGATCCTGGTTTGCAAATGTTCCATAAATCAAATACATCAGGAAAGCAAGAGAAGGCGCATAAAACTATGAATTTTAACATGGTTTGCATGAGATTCAAGGCTTCAATCCATGTGATTAATAGTTATATGGTTTAATCATTATTTTGTACAATTAATCAAATTTAGTATATGGATTCACCCTCAACTCCTAGCCTTTTCCCCATGGTCAGTCTTTTTGCTTTCTACATACTAACACTCAACCATGAATATGATTATAAGTATTTATAAGTCAACAATGATAATCAATGTCTCTGTAATTTTCTCTTTTTAATTAGTGTTTTTCAGATTCATGGTGATGGGGTTGGCCTCTCTTCATAGAGATATTGATTTTTGTGATTATGTGAAAAGGACTTTGGGTGTTCTAATTTCTAAATAATTGTGATCAATTGTTAAGTGCTTGAGTTTGAAATTTTTTATATTTTGTTAGTTTTGCTTCTATTTTGTAAACACTGCCTGCCAAATTCTGTTTTGTATTTTTCAATGACTTCTTTGGATCTCCTTTTCAATGGGTCTATTGAGTGGACTCATAATCTCAATGATTTTCTATAGATTATACTATTTTACCGTGTTTTCTTTTCTTTTGTAGCATGCAGCTTATCCAAATTTGGACAGTTCCACCTTTCTTTGGTGTCTATGATAGTAATGGAGGTTAGCATATGGCTTTTATTTATTTTTCCATATTTTCCTCCCATATCATTACAAATTTCTTCCAATTAAAATTCCTTTTCTAATTGAAGTTTCTGTCCTTTTTTTGCTGGTGTGGGCATCTTTTTGAGAATTAATACATTCTTTTGGGCGATATTTAGATTTGCTTATGAATCTTTAACTTTCTTTTATATATTTCTATTGTATGGTTATATATATTTTTGTTTTGTTTCATTAATTTCTAACTCTGGATTCTCTGATTTTTATTTTATTTTATTTTTTTTATAACTCATTGTAACATTGAATAAAGTGAAAATATTTAACATTTGTTAACTATATACTGCATCGCACGGCTTTGGTTATATATATATATAGATTAGAAATCCATATAAAATACTTTTGCCAACTTAAGCAATCCAAGTCCTAATTGGATGATTCTCAAAAAAAAGAAAAAGAAAAGTCCTAATTGGATGCTTATCAAAAAAGTCCTACTTGGATTCCATAATTATGTTCCACGGATATATACACACACACACACACACATGTTTTGTGCCTCAACATTGGTTTTGTAATATAGGGTCCGTTTGGATTGAACTTATTGTTACTGAAAACTGAAAACACTGTAGCCAAATAATTTTTAAATATGTGAATATTGCCGTGGGACCCATTTTTAAATTTTTTTTAATAAAGTGGCTGTAGGTCCCCTGAACAGTACTGCTACAGTACTACTACAGTGATAATTGTCCCTTGCCTTTCAGCAAAACGCGTGAAATGAAAAAAAAAAGAAAAAGAAAAAAAGGAATACAGACGCAGACAGACGCAGACACAAGTTTCAGCGTAATCCAAACGGCACCGTAATAGAGTTCAAGCTAAGGCAATTTACTTCGGGAAAATTAAGGTTTCTCCTTGTGGTGAGAGAGCTCTTTAGAGTTTGGGTTTTGTGAGAATATTTTGATACTTTCTTTGTAATCTACATCTTTTCCTTGAATCACACAAATTTGTGTATTCTTTTATACACAAATACATAAGAGAGAGAGAGAGAGAATCAAACTTAAATTCAAACTCAAAAGTTGATCATTTATTTCCAAATTTGCAAGGTTAATCATGAACACTATAAAAACAGTGCAAACTCCAATATTTTTTTTAAAAGCTGAGTATAGGTATGAGCTCTTCTTCTTTTATTTTCTTCTCCTCTACTTTGTTTAAAAAAAAAATTTATTTTATGGTTTTTCATCGTTTAAAGTTTAGACTCGTTAAAATTTAAAACTTATTGGTTTATGGGTTTGTATACTTTTTTCTTTTTCTTATATTTCTCTTTTGAATTGTTTCAATAACCTATTCTTTAATTATATATCTTTTTTGACATTTTGGAAGTTTTAACATCTAAATTTGTGTTAGTTTTTGCAATATTTGAACATGTTTAACAGATTTCAATGACTATACCATGTATTATTCTTTTGAAGGTAATCAATTTTTCTTTTATATTTCTCTATTGTGTAATCATATACATTTTTTTTTTTTTTTGTTTCAAAAATTTATAGGAAGTAAATCTTATGATTCTTTAATATTTTTTAGTCTTTTAAAAGTTTTAACATCTGAATTATTCTTTTGATAGTAACACATATTTCTCTTATATTTCTTTGTTGTGTGTGTGTGTATATATATATAAATAGGCTCTGAATCTTTTGATTTCTTTCAATAGTTATAGTCATGGATTATTTTTTTTAATGTAATCCATCTTTCTCTTATATTTCTCCATTATTTAGTCATACATATTTTGTTTTGTTTCAATAATTTCTAAGCAGTGAATCATCTAATTTTTTAATATTTTTTGGTCTTTCAAAAGTTTTAATATCTGAATTTTTGAGTTATTTTTTTGTAGTATCTGAAACTGTCTGACAAACAAATTTTTTGTAAGCCATTGCAAGTTCAAGCAATGGCTTCTTCATTAAATTATAGGTGTAAATGCACTTTTAGTCCCTACGTTTTGACCCGATTTCTATTTTGGTCTCTACATTTTATTTTTACCACTTTTAGTCCCTAAACCAATTGACGCGTTCCATTTTGGTCCTTTCCGTCAGTCAACCGACGGAAATTGTTGAGGTGGCTGTCGGAAGAATTAAAATATTATAAAAATGCCACATCACTCTTGACACATCAGCATATAAATTTAAAAAATTAATTTATTAATTTTAACTTAATAATAAAATTAAAAACTAAACTTCACATGAACCCAGAAGCTCATCAAGACCTGTGAACCCAGACCGTAACTAAACTAAAGTAAACTTCACATGAACCCAAACTTCACATAAACTAAACTAATTTATTGGATTTGAACACCACACGGCCAGACTGAAACTTCCACTGATTGCACCTGTGAACCTAGATAGACCAAACCCAATCCCCATGAACCCATCAGCTCCTGTGAACTCAGGCGATAACGGTGGCTCCAGGTGGCCTCGATGGCGACATCTAGACTCCTCCAGCTCTTCTCGTGTGTCTCTTTTTGGATTTGGCCTTTTTAAGTCTTAGATTTAGAGAGAGAGAGAGGGAGAGAATGAGATGAGGCCGGCGATTTGGAGCAGATCTAAAGGAAGGGGGCCGGCGGTGGTTTAGAGAGAATGGAACTTGATCTCGGCCTCTATCTCGGCCACAATGGAGCTCGCCGGTCCTGGCCTTCATCCTGGTCTTGGCCACAATGGAGCTTGCCGATCTTGGCCACCGTCTTGGCGTGGGTTTGTTAACTGATCGGTGGATTTGGTGACTTTTTCGGTGGCAGTGTTGGTCATGTTCTGTAATTTTTGTGGGTTTTTGAGCTGAAGTTCATGTTATGAAGAAATGTTTTTGATCAGCGGGGTGGTAGTGGCTTGATTGTGTCAGTCATTGGTGGTGGGATCTGGGTTTGATTGTGTTGGTTTGGGTTTGATTGTGTTGATCTGAGTTTGTTGTGATTGGTTTCTTGATCTGTGTTTAATCTGGGTTTGATTTGCTGAGAATTTGGTGTTGATTGTGTTAGAATTTGGGGAAGAACATGAAGAATTCGATGATCTTGATTTGTGGTAGATTTGATGGTATTGGGTTTGACGATCTCTGAGGTGTTTAATTTGGGTTTTTTCTTCTTGTTTTCATTTATGTCCTAGTGATCTGGGTTTCAGTTCTTAGGTTGCTGGGTTTGTGTTCTTGTGATGGGTTTGAGTTCTTGGTTGCTGGGTTTAATTTGGGAAGAATATGAAGAACAAGTTGTAAAATGAAGAACAATTTGAAGAACATGAAAAACAATCTTAATTCATGTGAATTTTAGTTTTTAATTCTATTTTTATTTTTATTATTTAGTTGAAATTAATAAATTAATTTTTTAAAATTTATATGCTGATGTGTCGGGAGTGATTTGGCATTTTTATGATATTTTAATTCTTCCGGCAGCCACCTCAGCAATTTCCGTCGGTTGACTGACGGAAATGACCAAAATAGAACGCGTTAATTGATTTAGGGACTAAAAGTGGTAAAAATAAAATGTAAGGACCAAAATAGAAATCAGGACAAAACATAGGGACTAAAAGTGCATTTACGCCTAAATTATAATACAAATTGAAGTCACACAAGCACAAATCATGCAATGGTATAGTTTCTTAATCAATTTAAGATTTTATAAAATTATTTTAATTTACCTCACAAATAGGTAGATTCTCGTGCATAGCACGGGTTAGCGACTATTGTATGTTTCAATTGCTTCTTTGTTATTTATTCTTGAGGTTTGGATATCGATTATCAAGTACTAAACAATTAAAATTCAACAATAAAACTCATAGATAATAAATAATCAAGAACTTATTGCTATGGACACTATGAGTTGTGAGATCACAACTTCAATAATATTCTATATACTCAATAGTAGATTTTAAATCGCTTTTGAAAGAACTGGGATTTGTCTCAACTTTTTTTTTTATATGAACTTTTGGTCTCAAATTTAGCCATTTCTTTGTTTTGGATTACAGGTTTGGCCATATAGTGGATCTCACTAGCATTACATCAGTTCTTTATTTTAAAGGTAAGGCTTCTATTTCTACCACAAGAACTATTTAGGTATGTATCCCTTGTAAGCATGCATGAACTTAAATTGTCTTTTAATATATGCATGCTTTATTATTTTCCAATAGTTTTCCCGTGCATCACACGGGTTAGCGACTAGTAAATCATTAATAATCATTCATCAATATGCATGGCCTTTTAGAGCATTCCTATAAAATTTTTTAGCATTTAGCATCTAAAAACACCAACTTTATAACATATAACACATCACTTTACAATATCCCTTACATCAAAACTTCTATTTTTTTTAATACTTCATTTAAATATTCTTTCTTTATCATTTTTTTATTCTTCCTCTCTCTATCTCTCTCCCCTCTGTCTCTCTCTTTCTCAACCTAGCATCGTCGGCCACCACATCCACCCACCCATACCACAACCACCACATTCACCCACCATTGCCGCCACCAGCCACCAGGCAGATCCACTGCAACCACAAACAATAGCAGAGGAAAAAAAACCTCCACATCCACACACCACATCTTGGACATGTCTGTTTGTACGATTATTTACCTTGAGCAAAGCCAAAATCTTGGACATGTCTTCACCAATCAACCTCTTCTTCAAGTTGAAGTCATCATAGTACATCTAATTCCAAAACTAAACCCCAAACCATCTGTGCCGTTTCGGTCTCACAATGACGTCGTCCTCGACTGCGTTTTGTCGAGGATTTTCGAAACGCGGAGGTCGAGCTTGCAACGTCTGTCGTCAAAGAGCTGTGCTTCACGGTGTTGCTCCTTCGACATCATCTTGTAGAGAGTTTTAGACTGAGATTGAGAGTAAGAGTGAGTCAGAGGTGTTGGTTGTGGTGGTGGTGGTGTTGGAGAAGAGGAATGAGAGTAAACCCCAGGAAAGGAATTTGTGGCTTGCGGTGGAGATGGTAGTCTAGAAGGTGAAAACGAGAGCGTATGGTGGTTTGAGAAGGAGAAAGAGAAAGACAGAGGAAAGCAGTGGAGAAGAAAGGCACGTCACAAGAGAGAGTGAGAGAGAGAGAAAAAGAAAAAGAAAAAGAAAATATTAAAAAAACTCTAGCATCTTACTACAGTAGGGTGTCAAATATGAGAATCCACTATAGGTCAATGCTAAAATTTTTAGGATTTAGCATATTTGATGTAGGTGTGTTTTTATCATTTGAGGTGCTAAAAATGCTAAAAAATAACATTTGGCATTTTTAGCACCTTTGATGAGAATGCTCTTATCTTTAAAAACAAACCATCAAAGAGTATTGCGCACACCTACTTTTAATGGAAACAAACTCAAAAGAAAAGCTAGGCAATTCTTGAGTGACTTAGCATTAAGGGGAAGTGTTCAAATTGAATGCTTGTTGTATTTTCCTTTGTATTTTACTTTTATTTTGTATGTATGGTCATCTGCTTGCACGCTATCTAGTTGGATGCATTCTGTACAAGTGTAAGGGTTGTTATTTATGCTTGAGGAGATATTATTGTATATTGAAAATGGTAAATATTAGTGCATTCCAATTGTTGCACACAACAATTTCAATGCAAAAAGTGTGTTTACGATTGGGTGCAACAATTAGTGTGAAATAAATACTAATAGAAAAATCTTAGAAAAACTCATCAAAATCTTTGGGCTTCTCTATTCCAAAGTCAACAACTACTCTGTATTGTGCTAAATTTACTTCTTCCACTTGCCAAAGAGATTCTCTGATGAATTTCTAGGGAAACTTATGAATTTGCCCAATTCGTTGTCGCATTCATCTTGATTTTCGATGGTTGTATATCAACCTAAAAATGTTGCTTCACAAGCAGTTGTTGATCAAAGCTCTATGGAGCATTAGTGATGACTATTCACTATCTCCTTTTCACTGGACTTGTCAATAAATAGAAACAATTTGTCGTTGGCTTCCATACCCTTGGCACGCTTCCATATATACTTCATCGTGCCCATCATGGCTTCTGCATTGTAGTTCTTAACATGGAGTACTAGCTTCGCCAACAGACTTATATGTCTTCTCCCACTTCCTCATTTCTTCAATATTGCTTTCATCTACAGTTAGGGGTGGCAATTTTTATCCATATCTATGAACTCACCCATTACCCACCTTATTTGGATAAGTCTTAATCCAACCCATTTGAATATTTGGGTTAAATGGGTAAAGACCCATTTGGTTATTTAATTAGATGGATCTAAATGGATAAACCCACTAATACTCATTAAACTCATCTAAAATTTAAATAAACAACATAAAATCTAAATTTCTAGAAAATGACCAAAATGCCTATGAAACTTTAAAAATGACCAAAATACTACCAAAACCCAAAAAATGACCAAAATACCCCCAAAACCAAAAAAATGACCAAAATATCCCTGAAACCCAAAAAATGACCAAAATACCCCCAAAACCCAACAAATGACCAAAATACCCCCCGAAACCTAAAAATTACGAAAATACCCCCAAAATCTAAAAAATGACCAAAATATCTCTGAAACCCAAAAAAAGACCAAAATACCCCTAAAACCTAAAAATTACTAAAATACCACCAAAACCCAAAAAATGATCAAAATACCCCCGAAACCTAAAAATGACCAAAATACCTTTGAAACCCAAAAAATGACCAAAATACCCCTAAAACCTAAAAATTACTAAAATACAACCAAAACCCAAAAAATAACCAAAATACCCTCGAAACCTAAAAATGACCAAAATACCTTTGAAACCCAAAAAATGACCAAAATACACCTAAAACCTAAAAATTACTAAAATACCACCAAAACCCAAAAAATGACTAAAATACCCCTGAAACCTAAAAATGACCAAAATACCTTCAAAACCCAAAAAATGACCAAAATACTCCCGAAACCCAAAAAATGACCAAAATACCCCCAAAACCCACAAAATGACCAAAATACCTCCAAAATCTCTAAAATGAGCAAAATACCCCCCAAAACCTCTAAAATGTCCAAAATATCCCCAAAACCCAAAAAATGACCAAAATACCTCCAAAACCCAAAAAATGAGCAAAATACCTCCAAAACCCATAAAATGATCAAAATACCTCCAAAACTTCTAAAATGAGCAAAATACACCCCCCCCCCCAACCTCTAAAATGTCCAAAATATCCCCAAAACCCAAAAATTACCAAAATACCCCCAAAACCCAAAAAATGACCAAAATGCTTCCTAAACTTAAAAAATGACCAAAATACCCCCTAAACCTTAAAAATGATCGAAATACCTCTGAAACCTTAAAATTACCAGAAATACCCCCGAAACCTAAAAAATGACCAAAATACCTCTGAAACGTATAAGATGATTAAAATACCCCCGAAACTTGAAAAAAATTACCAAATTACCCCGTAACCTAAAAAATGGCTAAAATACCCCCGAAACCTAAAAAAATGGCTAAAAATGGCTAAAATACCCTCCGAAACCCATAAAATTACCAAAATACCCCCTAAACCTAAAAAAATGACCAAAATGCCCCAAAACCTAAAAAAATGACTGAAATACCCTCGAAACCAAAGAATTACCAAAATACACCCTAAACCTAAAAAATTACCAAAACCCCTTAAACCTAAAAAATGACTAAAATACCCCTAAAACCTAAAAAATTACCAAAATACCCTAAAACCTAAAAAATGATCGAAATACCCCAAGACCTAAAAAATGACTAAAATACCCCCAAAAACCTAAGAAAATGACTGAAATACGCTCAAAACCTAACAATTACCAAAATACTCCCTAAACCTAAAAAATTACCAAAATACTCCCTAAACCTAAAAAATTACCAAAATACTCCATAAACCTAAAAAATAACTGAAATACCCCCGAAACCTAAAAAAATTACCAAAATACCCTGAAACCTAAAAAATGATCGAAATTCCCCCCAAAACCTAAAAAAATGACCAAAATAACACCAAAACCTAAAAAAAAAAAAAAAAAAAAAAAAAAAGATCGATAAAAACCCCTGAAACCCAAATTATGACCAAAATACCTCTAAACATGTAAGATGACCAAAATACACCTGAAACTTCTAAAATTACCGAAATAGAGGTTTAGGGTATTTTGGATGTTTTGAGGATATTTTTGATAAATTAAAGGTTCTAAGAGTCTTTCACTCATTTTATAGGTTTCGAGGGAATTTTGGTACTTTTTTAGGTTTCGGGGTTATCTTGATCATCTTTTAGATTCTAAGGGTATTTTAGTCATTTTTTAGGTTAAGAGGGCATTTTTGTCATCTTTTAGTTTTAGGGTTATTTCGGTAAATTTCTAGGGTTTAGATGTATTTTGGTAATTTTTAGGTTTTGGGGTATTTCGGTAAACTTTTAGGTTTCGGTGGTATTTTTGTCTTTTTTAGGTTTCAAGGGTATTTTGGTCATTTTTTGGGTTTCAGGGATATTTTGGACATTTTTTGGGTTTCAGGGGTATTTTTTTCATTTTTAGGTTTCGGGGGTATTTTGGTCATTTTGGTCATTTTTAGGTTTCAGGGGTATTTTGATCATTTTTTGGGTTTTGGGGGTATTTTGGTAATTTTTTAGGTTTCGGGGGTATTTTGGTCATTTTTTGGGTTTCGGGGGTATTTTGGTCATTTTTTAGGTTTTGGAAGTATTTTGGTCATTTTAGAGATTTTTGAGGTATTTTGGTCATTTTAGTGGTTTTTAAGCATATTTGGTGATTTTAGAGATATCGGGGGTATTTTGGTCATTTTAAAGGTTTCATGGGTATTTTGTTAATTTTAGAGATTTTGGGGATAAATTTGGATGTCTAAGGGTATATTTGTAATTTTGGAAGTGTAGGGGTATTTGCATCATTTTAGGTATTTATGGGTATTTTGGAGGTCAAGAGGATATTCAAGTAGTTTTAGAGGTATTTGGGTTAAATGGGTGGGTTACTAATTAAATGGGTTGGGTTGGTAATGGATAATTAATTTATTTATAAACGGGTCATAAATGGATAAATGGGTAATTACACACCCAACCCATTCATGACCTAACCCATTTATGACCCAACCCACCCATTTGCCACCCCTATCTACAGACAAAGTTGAGACTTTTTCCTCTTCAAATTAAAGCTCTTATTCCATAGGTCTTGTAGACTATCTATCATCCTCGCTCTTTATGCTCAATAAACCTTAGGAGCTAGCATTCACATCCGGTATCCTAAAACCCATCGAAATACAAAATAAAGACTCTTTTTAACAAAATTACACAAAACATCCCACATACATCCCGTCCTTAATCACTGTTCAAATTTTGCAAAATTATACTGTACGTTCTCCTTTAAATTTGAAGGAGGGTTTCTATGGTTGGGTGATTTGGATTAGATCTTCTTTGTAAGAAATTAAGAGAAAAATATATTATTTATTATGATTCATTACAAAGTAAAGAATGAGATGGATGATATACGGTTAAAGTGATTATTTAAAATAAAATAGCAATATTTTTTAAAGAGATAAAATAGAAAACTTAATACTTTTTAGAAAATAAAAAATTTATATCTAAGCAAATGTAAATATTTGAGAAAGTATCTTGTGAGATGGGCGCATGTACCCATTGTCTCACCCAAAATTTTTTCGTGAATGTTCTTATATCATCAAATAGCCCACAATTAAGGACGGATAGCTTGCACGTGGTCAAGGTACAATGCTCCCACAGATCGTTGAAGTAGACAATCTAAAATGGCTTTTGTTATAAACTTAAAAAAGAAAAAGAAAAAGAAACAGAGGTGGCAATGGCAGCTAGCTATTGTATTTTCCAAGTATTTTTTATATTTTATATATATACCATATGAATATGAAAAAAGATGCTGCACATTTTAACACAATCTGCATTTAG